>NC_069508.1:129208761-129298761 GCF_027579735.1 Bombina bombina
ACTCTGTGAAAAGCATTGCTGGGCTAAAAGAAGTTGCACCCAGGTGGTAAATCGCCATAGAACAGGCTAACAATGGTATTGAGCTGGTTGTTCGTTCCTGTGAGTGCATTTCTCTCTGTGTGTATATATATATATATATATAAATAAATCCATATCATGCATCTTTTTTTAGATCAATATATTTTACTCTTATTAAAAGGGAATCTGCATTATTGTTTTTTTCCTATTCTGTATATTATTACAGTCCTCAAAAGAGATTTTGTTGCCTCAAGTAGCCTGTTACTTGAGACTCCTTGAATAATGTTGTATTTGTTTTTGTTAGAGGCCTTGTCAAATACCCTCAAACTTATATGTGTAAGGAATGTTTCCAAAGAAATTAGAAATGTATGTTTGGACTGGAGAGTTCTCCAACACTGTATCCTTAGTTTTCCAACAAATAACTTAAGCCCTTTAATTGTTTAATTTCATGCTCACTGAAAAATGTGTTCATCATTTACAAAAGGGAAATTGAGGTTAGTTTATCCAGACTATAAACATATTTTTTTAAGGTAAAGCTTTGAGGCTGACACTTGAAATATTAGCCAATTACAGAACTAATTTTAAACAATCTGTACAAACATGGTGGGAGATTATTGAGTAGTAATTTAATCAGTATTTTTGCAAATAAATCCATAGATGAAAATTAATATGTATTTTCTAGACTACCGTTTGCTGTATATTGTTTTTAATTTAATTTGTAGAAATGTGTATAAATCAATTTGTATTTAATTCTGCACAACAAAAGATCTACTTATAAAATATATTTTTTTTAAAGCAGTTTAAATTGTCATATTGTTAGCAACATTTGCTGCTTTTTTTTAATTCAGAATATTTATGGACACACCCATATTATACATATTGCTAATAAAGATTTTGATTTCACAAAATCTAAGCTAATGTCTTCCTTTAAAACATACAATTCTTGATATTTAAAAGGAATATTAAAGTGCAATCAGGGCCGGCTCAAGAAATTGCACTGATAATGTATTACCTGGGTCCGAAAATAAAATTACGTCCCCAACTATCTTTCCACTACAGCCTAAATTCACCCACTGCGCTGCATCCTAAAGGCAAAAAAGATGCATAGACTTATACAAGTGACATGGGCACTTTTATATTATTTAAGGCAGTGTTTCCCAACCTCTGTCCTCAAGTACCTATACATTCCCAACCTCTGTCCTCAAGTACCTATACAGACCAGATATGCATTATATCTTAACTAAAGCATGTGAAACGATCCGCTGATGGGTGAGAGCAGGCTAGTAAACATGGGTACTGATGAGCTGATTATTTCACCCGTGCTCTAGTTTAGATATTAGATACAAAATCTGGCCTGTTAGGAGAGCTTGAGGACTGTAGTTGAGAAATATTGATTAAAGTAAACTACAATCTCCTCATGTTCTGTCCCTGTTAAGTGCTGCCAGGGTCCACTCCCATTGTCCCAAAAGTAGTATGTTCTGCAATCTCTTCAAGAGTGGAGGGATTGTGGCAAAGTCATTACCTATCAAGTTATATATCTGGTGGACTTCAGTTCTTTTGACAGACTTGCATTTTAGCCAGTCCGTGCCTTTTTAAGTAACTCCATGGACGTGAGCACAATGTTATCTATATAGCACACAGGAATTAACGCCCTCTAGCTGTAAGAAAAAATGTCAAATACATTCAGATAAGAGGCGGCCTTCAGGGGCTTAAAAATTAGCATATTAGCCTACCTAGGTTCAGCTTTCAACAAAGAATACCAAGAGAACAAAGCACATTTGATGGTAACAGTAAATTGGAAAGTTGTATTAAATGACATGCCCTATCTGAATCATGACAGTTTCATTTTGACTAGACTGTCCCTTTAAATACCTGCTTCTTTTGTGTGCTTTCCTCAATGCACTCTAGAGCGTAAAGTTGCCATATTTCTTTGAAAAAAATACCAGACCATGCTCATCAGCAGTTATTTGCATACATAATAATACTGAATAATTCAGAAACTAAAGTTGCTCAAAAAATTTAAGATGATTTGATTTAATTAGATTTCAGCACACTTAGAAGATATTTCACCACTATATGGCCTTTAGTTTTATATTTATTTAGCTTATATATTGACCTAAACCTCAAAAACTGTCAATCTCTGTAAAATACCAGTTGGGTAGCAACCATACTTGAGAGCCCAAAAAGAAAATTCTTTAACCTGCAAATGCAGCAAGTTTTGAAAACTTGGTTATAGATTTTGCTTTTTGGCCTATAGAGAACATGGGGCAAAGCAAAACCTTTTTACACAAAAGGAGGAGATGTTTAATGTCCCTTTAAATATAAAACGTTTGCAAACTGAATTCAATTTAATAGCAAGACCATGGAGAAGTTTGCAACCTCCAACTAAAGAACCCCATTTAAAGAATTTGAAGAAGGGATAATTTGACTCCATTTGAGAGAATGCTGGGGCCAGACAATGTTAGGGGGCTGGGCAGCTGTGATTATTTTAAGGCAGGGACCGGAAGTTGTCTCCCAGCCTCCCTATTGAATGTCAGGGAAAATTGTTGCAGCTGTGAAGGGGTGTGTGCCCTAGGGTAATACTGGTTGGTGGGTACATCCTAACTGAGTAGCAGGAGAGGGTGAGTAATATAGAGCAGTGTTTCTCAATCGTGGTCCTCAAATACCTCCAACAGTCCAAGTTTTCATTATAGCTGAACTAGTGCAGAGGTGAAATAATCAGCTGATCAGTAACCATGGTTACTAACCATCTCTCACCCATCAGCTGATTATTTCACCTGTGCTCTAGTTTAGCTATAATAAAAACCTGGCCTTTTAGGGGTATTTGAGGACCGCAGTTGAGAAACACATATAGAGCATTCCTAAAAGCCGACGGGAACATGTTTTTGAAGCCAAGGCAAGCACTTATTTGTACTAAGTAAAAAAAAAAAAAAAAGATTTAATTTATTTTTATGCAAATCTTTTACATTGCGGTTGTCAATTATAATATATATCTAATGCTAATAGATATTGACTATAATGCCCTATTAAGTGCTCATTAACGTTAGAGTCAGTATCTGCTCAATAGGTCTTTTCAGTTTGAAAGTTTTGCCTGAATGCATTTTGCTCATTCATAGTACAGCCAACATCAATAATAATTCCCCAAGATCCAGCATGGCTGCAGAAAGAAACATCTCAATTACAGTAGATGATTTTGGTACTTATTAATCAGAATGTAATTATCCAAGATTCAGAAGTGAACTTGAAAGCAACGCTTATCATATTAATTAGTTTATAAACAGCACAGATGTTTATATACAGTGATGTTTAGGGTATGTGGGTTAATATTATGTAACAAGTTTTGGTTGCGTTATTTCAGACCCATTTTGTTATTTTGTTAGCTCAGTAAGACCCCTAGATATGGGCTATTTTTGAAGATCCCATCCTAGGTTATCAGATTCTAGGCTTCAGGAGAAGTAATGCTACAATGGGTTAATTTATATTTAGGTTAAAGGAAGATGTATCACTTTAAAATTGTAGTATCAAATGTTTAATGCTATACTTTGCAATTCATTTTCATTATTTATTTTGCCTGTTTTTCCTGTTATTTAACTATGAAAATTGGGAGTTTCCAATTCTGAGAATTAAAAGTGCACATTGTAGACTTTGCAAACCTAACCCTGCTGCATATTTGTTCCTTATTTGCCATTGCAGAGAGGATAAGATACTGCAAAATAACACAAGTTCTGCAAACAAAATGACACTGCTTCAGGACATAAATGCATTCAATTAATAAATCTAGATTCACTCCTAAAAGTAAAGCAAGTAATAGGAAGTAAGTTTGGACATTGGAAACAATTACAGTGAAGTGTTAAAGGGACACTGAACCCAATTTTTTTCTTTTGGGATTCAGATAGAGCATGCAATTTTAAGCAACTTTCTAATTTTCTCCTATTATCAAATTTTCTTCATTCTCTTGGTATGTTTATTTGAAAAGCAAGAATGTAAGTTTAGATGCCGGCCCATTTTTGGTGAACAACCTAGGTTGTCGCTGTCCATTGTTCTGAACCAATAATTTGCTGGCTGAGCTGGCTCCTTAGCTTAGATGCCTTCTTTTTCAAATAAAGATAGCAAGAGAACAAAGAAAAATTGATAATAGAAGTAAATTAGAACGTTTCTTAAAATTGCATGCTCTATCTGAATTGTAAAAGAAATAATTTGGGTTCAGTGTCCCTTTAATAAGCTCAGAAAGTGCAGTTGGTTGGTATGTTCAATAACTTTAATACTACAGAAAAGTATTTTTAATTACAAGTATTTTATGTCACTTTAAGCATAAGTAAGTGTGTACTAGGTCTGCCAAGGTTATTTGTATTTATTATATAAGGGATGTATATAGTAAATCTGACACTTGTGGAGTGTATTTGTTTTTTAGTCCGTGTTCCTCTTTAGGGGCTTGATTATATAAAGCTCTATGGACTTGTGAAATTCTAGAAGAATATAGCAGAAATTTGTTTACAAAAATTTTTATTTTATCAAAAACCTTTCATTTTGTATTAAAATTCTGCAGGAACTAAATTAATTAAGATACACA
The DNA here is from genome assembly GCF_027579735.1 of Bombina bombina. Classification (NCBI taxonomy): domain Eukaryota; kingdom Metazoa; phylum Chordata; class Amphibia; order Anura; family Bombinatoridae; genus Bombina; species Bombina bombina. The sequence continues at coordinate 129,213,350 of NC_069508.1, forward strand.
GTAGAAAATGTAATAAAACTACACTATGTATAATACAAAATTTAAAGTGTATTATCTTGGCTCCTTGATTGGATTCCCATTGCCTTGAAGAACCCCCTTCCTTGAAAGGGATGGGATAGAAACACGCCCCTTCCACATAGACCCAAATATAGTAGAACCCCTAATAGATTTCCCCCATTACTAGTTTTCTCTCCAGGTATGGAGTAGAAGCTGGCTGTTTCATGTATATAAATAAAGACACTATAAGCTGTTAGTGTGATGAATCATATTGCACTATAGAACTACATCCAGGTTAGAGGTAGGAAACAGGAAGTATAAGGCAATGCAATATTACCATAAACAAACAGAGTCACAGTATTTGCATAATAACTCCATAACACTGGCTCCTTCCCTTACCGGTTGTTTTTTGGACTATGTAAGTGGATGTCTGTGAAGTTCCTTCTGCAGAAAGTTATTTTCCTTTTGAAGACCGCAAAATTCTGCTTATGCTGTGGCCTTGGGGCCTTTGGAGATGTGTCCAGTGTTTGGAAAGCCTTTATTTCTTGGTTGTAGGATTTTGTCGTCTATTAATGTGATTGTATGGCTCTCTGAAGTCATCATGTCTGCCTTTATGGGTGCCACCAACTTTGTTTGAGCCATAAAAAATGCAGTAGAGTTTGTGTATCGTTTGCACATCTCACCATTTTGGGTTTTTAAGTCCTGTGGTCATGGAACCATCCTCCTCTTCTTCCTCCTCTTCTTATGATTTTAAAAAGGAGAAAGAAAGAAAGAAAGAAAGAGAAAAAGACAAAGAAAAGTATGTTCCTAAGCATGTTCAAGCTCTAATGCTCACATCTGCTCTTGCCCAAAGGATACTTGATATGCACTTGTAAAAGGCTTTTTTATTCCCATGCAAGTTTTCTTTAGAACGTATTTATTTATTTTTGCTTTCATTTTCTTTTAGGGCCTGATATTCAAAAGCTTGCTGCTCAGGTGAGATGATCTAAGACATCTCATCAGTATGGAGAGATCCCTAGAAAAATGTTAGAAGCACAAATTTTATTTTAAAAGATATTTATCTCACTATGTAGGGTATGTGTAGGGGAGACGTCTACATTCCAAATAAGGTCTAAAAAAATTCCCAGAAAATTTTATATGATTTCTCTCCATGCTTGCAAGCTTTTGAATATCAGGTCCATAGCCCTGAGCCTGCCTCTGTTACTGCTCATTTGGGAGATAATGCCATGTGCAACCTTTGCCCTTGTCCTGCATTTGGAATTTTTTAGTGACCTAGATGATTCCCTGCAGTCAGGGTTTGATATTAATTATCTGCAACACATTATTAAAGTATTATAATGTTGCTATTATACTAGTAACCATTATTATCCATGGAAAAGAAATGTGCCCTATGGGCAATTCAAACGTGTACGTAGGAATTGTAGTACGGTTTTAGATTATGAGATAGAGGCCCCTATTTAAGAAAGTCTGGCGGACCTGATCCGACAGTGCGGATCAGGTCTGCCAGACCTCACTGAATACGGCGAGCGCTGCTGGTGCAATGCCGCCTCCTGCAGGGGGTGTCAATAAACCCGATCGTACTCAATCAGGTTAATTTCCGGCTATGTCTGTCCGACTGTCAAGAGCAGGCGGACAGGTTATGGAGCAGCGGTCTTTGTGACCGCTGCTTCATAACTGTTGTTTCTGGCGAAGCCTGCAGGCTCGCCAGAAACACGGGGCATCAAGCTCCATTCGGAGCTTGATAGATAGGCCCCACAGAGTAAGGTTCTAAAAGAAAGATTCAAAGAGAAAAAATATCCCCAACATATCATTGATAGTGGTTATGAAAGGGCTAAACTTGATGATAGAAGTTTATATTTTCAAAATAAAACAGTAACTAGATCAACTAGAGATAATATAAAAAATTGCACCATGTTCATTACAGAATATAATTGTAATTATGATTTGATTAAACAAATCATTAATAAACATTGAAGTATCCTTACCAAGGATACGATACTTGGAAATCTGATTGAAACGAAACCCACTGTAGTGTTTAAAAAAGCGCCCAATCTAAAAAGTATTTTGGCACCAAGTAAAGTTGTAAAAAATAAAAAAGAACCTCATCCTGGTACATTGGGGAATGATTATAATAAAAACATAAAAACATCTAAAAAAGGTTGTTATAAATGTAACATTAAAAGGTGTAAAATGTGTGATTATATTAGACATAATTCACATTCCTTCCAGTAAAATGTCACCAAAAAAACATACTTGATGGGGAGTAAGATGTCTTGTGCATCAAAGTATGTGATATATCTCCTGTCCTGTTACTGTGGTTGTCAATATATAGGGCGTACCTGTAGGCGTCTTAGTATAAGATGGTCGGAACATTATCGTAATATCAAAAACAATTTTAAATCACATAGTGTACACTGCCATTTGAAACATAATGGCAGATTAAATTGTTTTAAAATTACACAAATTGAACATATTCCTAGGTCAGACTTTTATAATCGGTTCTTTAGGTTAAGACAAAGAGAGACCTATTGGATCCATAAACTCCAGACATTGGCCTCTATTTATCAAGGTCTGGCGGACCTGATCCGACAGTGCGGATCAGGTCCGACAGACCTCGCTGAATACGGCGAGCAATACGCTCACCGTATTCAGCATTGCACCAGCAGCTCACAAGAGCTGCTGGTGCAACGCCGCCCCCTGCAGACTCGCGGCCAATTGGCCACCAGCAGGGAGGTGTCAATCAACCCGATCGTACTCGATCGGGTTGATTTCTGGCGATGTCTGTCCGCCTGCTCAGAGCAGGCGGACAGGTTATGGAGCAGCGGTCTTTGTGACCGCTGCTTTATAACTGCTGTTTCTGGCGAGCCTGCAGGCTTGCCAGAAACACGGGGCATCAAGCTCCATTCGGAGCTTGATACATATGCCCCATTACATCCACTTGGTCTATGAATACTCGATCGGGTTGATTTCTGGCGATGTCTGTCCGCCTGCTCAGAGCAGGCGGACAGGTTATGGAGCAGCGGTCTTTGTGACCGCTGCTTTATAACTGCTGTTTCTGGCGAGCCTGCAGGCTTGCCAGAAACACGGGGCATCAAGCTCCATTCGGAGCTTGATACATATGCCCCATTACATCCACTTGGTCTATGAATACTCGATCGGGTTGATTTCTGGCGATGTCTGTCCGCCTGCTCAGAGCAGGCGGACAGGTTATGGAGCAGCGGTCTTTGTGACCGCTGCTTTATAACTGCTGTTTCTGGCGAGCCTGCAGGCTTGCCAGAAACACGGGGCATCAAGCTCCATTCGGAGCTTGATACATATGCCCCATTACATCCACTTGGTCTATGAATGTAGATCTAGCAGCTTTTCATTAATTTATAAATATGAGATCTTAGACCACTGGAGGATGGACCAATAATGTGTTAATCCCCATTGTAGCTTCATCTGTTTGAGGTAACAAATTCGATATTAGGGGGCCAAGTAATGTGGGGTCCTACTATAGTATGATAAATCGTTGCAAACAACCATTATATTAATATTAGAATCTAATAGGGTTATTCCTCTAGTGGAATCACACTCACACTTGTTTTTATATTTTATATTTTATATTTATATATATCCACCAGACTCATATGGTGGTTTGATAGAAGATCAATAGAGGGTAATCTTATCATTGGTGTTGATAATGTCCAACTAACTTTTGGAGTGTTATAAATTGTATGTGTATAGTCATATATGATTTTTTTAATTTATATATTGTAATTTATATATTCATTATTTGTACCTATTCATATAAATTTAGAGTTTTTTTATTATTGAGGGTTTTCCGATCACGTAATGTTGTATCATATAGTTTACATTTAAATTATATCATTATGTATCAAAATATCCCTTATATTAGAATTAACTGTATAGATTAAGTGTATTAATCTGTTGCAAAGGATTGATGTGCAAAGTCTATTTTATTAACCAGCCACCAATATTAGGGGATAGAAATCGCTCTTTGTATGACATCATTTGTGTGAATATGGGAGTGTGCCAATCTCTACCATTTGATTGGTTAGAGGGAGGTACAAATACAGCAGGGGTATAGTGTGTATTTTACAGCCTGATGAAACGGCTCTGTGTAGCCAAGAAACGCGTTGCTGAGTTTTATACATTTTAATAAATTTGTTTTACGTTTTTATATCCCTTGCTGGAGTCTACTTGATTCTATCATATTCCTGAACTTTTTTCTACATTTGCCAAAGGAAGCGAGTAGCCTGGGTGACGACAGGGCGTCCACATTCACACACCCTCTCCACTGTTAGTGGCGATTGGAGCCTCCATAGGAAGGCGTTGGTGTTTGCTTGTTCCTGATTGGCTGAACGTTCCCACGTGACCGGTCGGTGGTCATTGCTGTTTGTGTCTGACGGGCGACAAAGAGGTCCCGGCCTGCGAGTTCTGTCATATCCAATTGCCTCATCATTTGTGAGTGTATTATCGTCCATTTGTCCGTGTGTTCTTACCTGACGATATCACCCTATGTGGTGCCTTCTTATCCCTTTTTATAGGATACACATCTGACATTATTAAAACCATGCAGGAGACATCTAATATGTAGGAGTCTGAGGACCCTCTACTTCTGCTAGTTGGTCATGTAACTAAAAGTATTAGAAATACTTTTTCCAGTTTATTCATTCTTATCTGCTGTAATTGACCAAGAGTGTGCTAAACCTTAACGTCAGTTAACAGTGCATCATAAAATAACTACATTTTACCTTTTGTCTGATTATGTTTAAAATATGTTTGGAAATGTGCCTAAGGTTGATTCCACTATAACTAGATTAAAGGGACACTGAACCCAATTTTTTTCTTTTGTGATTCAGATAGAGCATGACATTTTAAGCAACTTTCTAATTTACTCCTATTATCAATTTTTCTTCATTCTCTTGGTATCTTTATTTGAAATGCAAGAATGTAAGTTTAGATGCCGGCCCATTTTTGGGGAACAACCTGGGTTGTCCTTGCTGATTGGTACATTCATCTACCAATAAAAAAGTGCTGTCCAGAATCTGAACCAAAAAAGCTTAGATGCCTTCTTTTTCAAATATAGCACGAGAACAAAGAAAAATTAATGATAGGAGTAAATAAGAAAGTTGCCTAAAACCACATGCTCTATCTGAATCATAAAAGAAAAAAAATGGGTTCAGTGTCCCTTTAATTATAAATACTATTATGACTACTGATGCTCATGCAATTTTCATGACTCTATGGAAAAAAAGCTAAAGTTCAATTTGAATAGACGTTATTCACAGCAATATGCTATGTTACAGATATTATTTTCTTTATTTTCTGCCACTAAAGTTTCAGAACTGTGTACTGATAAAAACTGCCTAACAGAGAGGAAAATGAAAATAAGTGCTAGATCCCTAACAACATCAAATTTGTTAATGTGAGTTTTGTGGCTGAAGTGCTGGGAGGTAGATGCAGTATCAAAGGTAAACTTGCCACTTGATAGCTTTCATTTGTTTAGAGATAAGTTGGATGACCCGATATCTACAAGGTATTGTAGAAGGAGTGTCTTTCTGCCCCATTATTGCAAAAATAAAATTGTGTCCAGTGTACTACGCAGACAGACTGATGGTAGATTTTTTAGGGTTAACTTTCAAACCCAGGGACTACAGTCATTTAAAAAGAGGGGCCATCCCTAGAACTGGGATTATCAAGCTCCAGTCCTTTCCAAAGTAGGCAGTCTCTATAGCAGGTCCTGCAGGTGCACATTTGCTCTAGTTTCATCAAGGTTAAATTCAATTTAAGACACTTGGGTTTTAGAAGTAATTCAAAAAGGCTACTGGCCAAGAAAAGCATGTTTTAAAAAAAACATTTCTCCTTTCAGATCTTAAAGGGACAGTCTAGTCCAAAACAAACTTTCATGATTCAGATAGGGCATGTAATATTAAGCAATTTTCCAATTTACTTTTATCACCAATTTTGCTTTGTTCTCTTGGTATTCTTAGTTGAAAGCTTAACCTAGGAGGTTCATATGCTAATTTCTTAGACCTTGAAGGCCGCCTATTAAGAATGCATTTTAACAGCTGTTTCACCACTAGAGGGTGTTAGTTCATGTTTTTCATATAGATAACACGTGAAGTTACCTGGGAGCTATCACTGATTGGCTAAACTGCAGGTCTGTCAAAAGAACTGAAATAAAGGGACAGTTTGCAAAGGCTTAGATACAAGATAATCACAGAGGTAAAAAATATATAAATATAACTGTGTTGGTTATGCAAAACTGGGGAATGTTTAAAAAAGGGATTATCTATCTTTTAAAACAATAACAATTCTGGTGTAGACTGTCCCTTTAAGGAAAGGATTGCTGTGCAAGAACATACATCTCTGCTTTACTGAAGCATAACATCATTGTGGAAGTTTCTTTGGCTCAGAGGCAATGAGGCTTTTACTCCTAGGATGTTTTTTTGGGCACAAGTATCTTAGGTTGGGGTGCTTCCCTACAAGAAATGTATGTTTAGGAAAGGGGTTGTTAAGGAAGTCTTCGCTTCCTTCCAACCTTTTGTAATTAAGAGGCATCTGTATTGCTCTTCTATCCTTTCAAAATAACTTTCTTTGGAAGGCTGTCAAAATTTAACAGCCATAGCTTTTTCTAAATTATAAAGGTGGCCCATGATGTTTTTCCCTTCTCCAAAAGGAAAATCTTCTATTTTCATGGCCTCAAGTAAACTTGTCCTGCATCATTGATGTTCACTTTACAGTTGGCAACAACCTCCTGTTCTCCAGGAAAAATTGCAGTCTAATCCTACAGTATTTTCAAACCACATTCTAAGTATAGGCCAGCCATAAATAGATCTTATGGCTTCCCCATGAAAAAGAAATCATCAATAGCGATGTCGCGAACTGTTCGCCGGAGAACAGTTCCCGGCGATCTTAGCTTGTTCGCGTTCGCCGCGGCGGGCGAACATATGCGATGTTCGATCCTCCCCCTATTCGTCATCATTGAGGAAACTTTGACCCTGTATCTCACAGTCTGCAGACACATTTCAGCCAATCAGCAGCAGATACTCCCTCCCAGACCCTCCCAGTTCCTGGGCAGCAGCCATTTTAGATTCATTACGATCCTGCATTCTTAGTGAGAGGAGGGTTAGCTGCTGCTGGTCATTTTATAGGGAAATTGATAGCTAGTCTAGTGTATTCAGTGTCCACTGATGGACTTATATAATCTCTGCTGTAAGGACAGCACCCCAAAAAGCCCTTTTTAGGGCTAGAACTGCAGCCCAAAAAGCCCTTTTTAGGGCTATAACTTCAGAGGTTTTTTTTTTGTTTTTTTTTTGTTTTTTTTTTGTAATCTAATTGCATTTGCCTGCCTGTCAGCCTGTGTGTGAGGCTCACAGCATATACTGTGATTAATTGTTCTGTGCCACCACTTATATCTGGTTAACATTAGTGTAAATTTAAAACAAAAAAACTTTTACATCATTTTGCTAGTGTAATCTAATTTCATTTTCCATCAGGCCTGTGTGTCAGGCCCACAGCATATACTGTGATTAATTGCTCTGTGCCACCACTTATATCTGGTTAACATTAGTGTAAATTAAAAAAAAAACTTTTACATCATTTTGCTAGTGTAATCTAATTTTATTTTACATCAGGCCTGTGTGTCGGGCCCACAGCATATACTGTGATTAATTGCTCTGTGCCACCACTTATATCTGGTTAACATTAGTGTAAATTTTTTAAAAAAAAAACTTTGTCTGTTAGTGTAATCTAATTGACGTTGCCTGCCTGCCAGCATGTGTGCCAGGCCTACTTGCCAAGTTAGTGGCACCACTCATATTTGTTGTAACAGTAGTGTAAATATTTAAAAAAAAAACTTTTTTTGACTGTGAAACATCAGTCAGCTAGTGCAATCTAATTGCAGTTGCCTGCCTGCCAGAGTGTTTGCCAGGCCCACTTGCCAACTAGTGCCACCACTCATATTTGTTATAACAGTAGTGTAAATATTTAATAAAAAAACTTTTTTGACTGTGAAACATCAGTCTGCTATTGTAATCTAATTGAAGTTGCCTGCCTGCCAGCGTGTTTGCCAGGGCCACTTGCCAAGTTAGTGGCACCACTCATATTTGTTGTAACAGTAGTGTAAATATTTAAAAAAATAACTTTTTTGACTGTGAAACATCAGTCAGCTAGTGCAATCTAATTGCAGTTGCCTGCCTGCCAGCGTGTTTGCCAGGCCCACTTGCCAACTAGTACCACCACTCATATTTGTTATAACAGTAGTGTAAATATTTAATAAAAAAACTTTTTTGACTGTGAAACATCAGTCTGCTATTGTAATCTAATTGAAGTGGCCTGCCTGCGAGCGTGTGTGCCAGGCCCACTTGCCAAGTTAGTGGCACCACTCATATTTGTTGTAACAGTAGTGTAAATATTTAAAATAAAAACATTTTTGACTGTGAAACATCAGTCTGCTAGTGCAATTGAATTGCAGTTGCCTGCCTGCCAGCGTGTGTGCCAGGCCCACTTGCCAACTAGTGCCACCAATCATATTTGTTATAACAGTATTGTAAACATTTAAAAAAAAAAAATTTTGACTGTGAAACATCAGTCAGCTAGTGTAATCTAATTGCAGTTGCCTGCCCGCCAGCGTGTGTGCTAGGCCCACATGCCAACTAGTGCCACCAATCATATTTGTTATGCTTTGCGAAGGCACATGGTCTCACATCACAAACGCCGATGGGATGAACACAAACTCAAAGCCGCCATCCTCCTCCTGGTCCAGCATCTTCAGCCACGTCAACCACTGCTGTCCTCCTTGCCCCCTCTCAACCATCCGCCACTCAGTCTCTCTTACGTAGCAGTTCCTGGTCATCTTCCCACAGTCAGGTGTCTGTCAAGGACATGTTTGAGTGTAAGAAGCCAATTTCCCAAAGTCACCCCCTTGCCTGGCGTCTGACAGCTGGCTTGTCTGAACTCTTAGCCCGTCAGCTTTTACCATACAAGCTGGTGGAGTCTGAGGCGTTCAAAAAATTTGTATCTATTGGGACACTGCAGTGGAAGGTACCCGGCCAAAATTTCTTTTCACAAAAGGCAATCCCCAACCTGTACTCGATTGTGCGAAAGGAAGTAATGGAATGTCTGGCACACAGCGATGGGGCAAGGGTCCATCTGACCACTGATAGCTGGTCTGCAAAGCATGGTCAGGGCAGGTATATCACCTACACTGCGCATTGGGTAAACCTGCTGACGGCTGACAAGCATGGAATGCGTGGCTCTGCAGAGGAGTTGGTGACACCGCCACGACTTGCAGGCAGGCCTGCTGCTACCTCCTCTACTCCTCCTACTCCATCCTCTTCCATAACCTCTTCCTCGGCTGAGTCCTCTTCTGCTGCTGTGTCTTGCTCCAGATCAACGGCACCCCCGCAGCTCCCCAAGTACTATTCAACATCTCGGATACGGCAGTGTCACGCCGTCTTGGGGTTGACTTGCCTGAAAGCCGAAAGTCACACCGCACCAGCACTCCAGTCCGCCCTGAACGCACAGGTGGATCAGTGGCTGACTCCGCACCAACTGGAGATTGGCAAAGTTGTTTCTGACAATGGAAGTAATTTGGTGGCGGCATTGAAATTGGGCAAGTTGACACATGTGCCGTGCATGGGACATGTGTGTAATTTGATTGTACAACGCTTTGTGCATAAGTACCCAGGCTTACAGGACGTCCTGAAGCAGGCCAGGAAGGTGTGTGGCCATTTCAGGCATTCCTACACGGCCATGGCGCACTTGTCAGATATCCAGCGGCGAAACAACCTGCCAGTGAGGCGCTTGATTTGCGACAGCCCGACACGGTGGAATTCAACACTCCTAATGTTCGATCGCCTGCTACAACAAGAAAAAGGTGTTAACGAGTATTTGTATGACCGGGGTGCTAGGACAGCCTCTGGGGAGCTGGGGATTTTTTTGCCATGTTACTAAACGCACACGCGCAATGCCTGTAGGCTTATGCGTCCTTTTGAGGAGGTGACAAACCTAGTCAGTCGCACCGAAGGCACCATCAGCGACATCATACCATTTGTTTTCTTCCTGGAGCGTGCCCTGTGAAGAGTGCTGGATCAGGCCGTAGATGAGCATGAAGAGGAAGAGGAAGAGTTGTGGTCTCCATCACCACCAGAAACAGCCTTATCAGCATCACTTGCTGGACCAGTGGCAACGCAGGAAGAGGATTGTGAGGAAGAGGAGTCAGAGGAGGAATGTGGCTTTGAGGAGGAGGAGGAAGACCAAGCACAACAGGCATCCCAGGGTGCTCGTTGTTGTCACCTATCTGGTACCCGTGGTGTTGTACGTGGCTGGGGGAAGAAGATACCTTCAGTGAGATCAGTGAGGGCGAGGAACGGGACATGATTAGCTCGGCATCCAACCTTGTGCAAATGGGGTCTTTCATGCTGTTGTGCCTGTTGAGGGACCCTCATATAAAAAAGCTGAAGGAGAACGACCTGTACTGGGTGTCAACGCTACTAGACCCCCGGTATAAGCATAAAGTGACTGAAATGTTACCGAATTCTCGCAAGTCGGAAAGGATGGAGCAGTTCAAAAATAAATTAAAAAGTATGCTTTACACAGCGTATAAGGGTGATGTCACAGCACAACGAGAATCTAACAGGGGAAGAGATGAAAGTAATCCTCCTCCTCCCACAACCACGCCGGCAAGGACAGGACGCTTTCCAGACGTGTTGTTGATGGAGGAAATGTGGATCTTTTTAACTCCTATGCAAAGCCACAGCCCTTCGGGATCCAGCCTCAGAGAAAGACTCAACCGACAGGTAGCAGACTACCTCGCATTAACTGCGGATCTCGACACTCTGAGGAGCGATGGACCCCTTGACTACTGGGTGTGCAGGCTTGACCTGTGGCCTGAGCTATCCCAATTTGCAATTGAACTTCTGGCCTGCCCCGCTTCATGTGTCCTGTCAGAAAGGACCTTCAGTGCAGCAGGAGGTATTGTCACTGAGAAGACAATTCGCCTAGGTCAAAAAAGTCTTGATTATCTCACCTTTATTAAAAAGAATGAGGGATGGAACCCGAAGGGACTGACATTGTGCGATACATTAGAGTAAAAAAGGCCTGATGAGATGAGCTGCCTTGGGCTACAAATGGTACACACGCTGCTGTATTTTATCTTCAAATGCCAGATGACTTGCGTGACTTATCCACCAACAACTAGGGTTCAAGCCGCAATGTTTTAGGGCACTTTCTAACTGTCAAACAAACATCAATTTTTCTGGCCGCTGCTACAGCAGCGGCTGCAACAATACCTAATTTTTCATGCATTTGTACATGCCTAATTTTTCTGGCCTCTGGTGCTGCACTGTGGCTACAAAACCCAAACCAAAAAAAGGCACATAACAGTAATTAAACTGTTAAGAATAGTACTACTTAACACACCACTCATATCTGGTGGCACAGTAGATTGCACACGCAGTGCCCCAAATTTGAAGTAGGTGGACCGACCAAGCATCTTTTTCCAGCTCCCTGTTCCTAAAAATGATCTCTGGGTTTCTAAAAACGATGCCATACCTGTACTCGATTGTGCAAAAAGAAGTCATGGCATATGGGGTCTTTCATGCTGTCGTGCCTGTTGAGGATCGGGGACCCTCGTATAAAAAGGCTGAAGGAGAACGACCTGTACTGGGTGTCCAAGCATCTTTTTCCATCTCCCGGTTCCTATAAATTATCTCCGGGTTCCTAAAATCAATGCCATACCTGTACTCGATTGTGCAAAAGGATGGCATATGTGGTGTTTCATTCTGTTGTTTCTGTTGTGGGTCGGGTTCCCTCGTATAAAAAGGCTGAAGGAGAACGACCTGTACTGGGTGTCCAAGCATCTTTTTCCATCTCCCGGTTCCTTAAAATTATCTCTGGGTTCCTAAAATCGATGCCATACGTGTACTCGATTGTGCAAAAGGATGGCATATGTGGTATTTCATGCTGTTGTGCCTGTTGAGGGTCGGGGACCCTCGTATAAAAAGGCTGAAGGAGAACGACCTGTACTGGGTGTCCAAGCATCTTTTTCCATCTCCCGGTTCCTATAAATTATCTCTGGGTCAATGTTTCCTCTAATTTTTTTTACAGATGTGCGGACCTACTACTGCTGTGAGCAGATTTTTTTTTACACAACCTGGTTACTGGGCAGCACTTTATATACATTATATATATATATATATATATATATATATATATATATATATATATAAAATATACATACACACACATATATAATATATAAATAAATATAAACATATACATATTATATATACACACACACATTATTATATACAAAGAGGGGTAGAGAAATTTCATAAAATGAATCAATAGTTAAAAGGTTGGACACATATGTTCAAAATGTAGGAGCCAGGTAGTTTTCAGGGAGTGTATATATATAGTATATATTTATATATATAAGAAGCTATATTAGATAAAACATAAATGTTTTAAACAATACCACTAAATACTGCAAATTAACATGGTATGATTTTAACACTTAATGTGACATACAGTAAGTATTAACAACCCATGCAGACACATAGCATATTTTTTTAACCAAGTAAGGAATAAGGGCAGCCAAGTAGTTAAACAAGTGTTTGGAGAGAGGCTTCTTATAGCATAAGTAACTTGATAACTACTTTACAGGGAAGAATAATTTACAGCATTTCCCTGCCTTTCACACAGCACATTTTCTACAAACAACTCTGAAATATATATACACTTTTCTAGCTGAAAGCTAAAGCAACTAACTCAGTCACTGTTTTTATATAAGAAATTATGTTATCTTAAATTAGAATGTGACAAGTCTTGCATCCCCCTTAGTCCTTTCCCCACTGTTTATAACACCCAGAGTATAGGACAGAAAATGTGAAAGGAATGCAATGAAAGTGGTGAGGTGAAGAGCCAGTAAAGAGGCAGACTGGAGAGACTGTTACTGGTCCCTCCCTACCTGTCATTCTGTTATCTCACACGGAATAGCAGTGGGAGGGGGAGAATTAACACGGCAGCTAAAGACAGCATGACCTCCGTGTTGGAAGCCCAGCCCCCGGTGTAATTATCTTCAGGTCAGGAAGGTTAGACTAAGGTGACCACGTGTCCCGTATTGCCCGGGACAGTCCCGCATTTTAAAGGTCTGTCCCGGGTCCCGGGCACCTTTATACATTGTCCCGGACTCCTGAAACTGACACTCTGACAGCATTGACAGCACTGACAGCAGCGCGCGCGGATTGACTCAGTGAGAGGTCTGACAGCATTAAGACTCTAGGGCGGCAAGGTGCAGGCTTCCCGCAGCGCATGTAAGAGTGGTGGTGACTGGTGAGACTCCTCCAGGCTCCTAGAGTCTAGACTACATCATCACAGGGGGCCAAATTCCAGAGCAGGCTGCAGACAGAGGCGCCGGCGCCGCCCGCCAGTGGCTACCTGGCCAGTAAGTTGAGAGGGCTGCTTCCTTCCGGATATTAATTTAATTGTGTATTAATTTATTATGTATATATCCCCACGATTCCCTGGACCCCGATCCGCCCCCTCTGGTTGCCGCCACATGCGGCTCTGTCTAGTCTAGCTCTAGCCTCTATCTGTAGGCTACTCTATACACTACCTGTCTATATAATGCGAGTGCAACAATGTGTGTGGAGTGGATGGAGTCGAGACTCGAGAGAGACCGGTGGAGGAGTGCTGTCACTGACACTGCCGTGCTGCCCTAGAGATTTTGGACTGGAGCCCAGCTGAGCCGGCCCGACAAGGAGGAGAGCGCGCAGTCAGACTGTCACATCTATCTGCATTCAATTCACCACAATCGCCAGGTGTGTGTGTATGTGTCATATCATGATTATCACAGGGCTTGTTAGTTACTGTTTGTAGTTGTTTATTTTACACATAGCGCAGGTATCCAAGGCAGATTGTTTTACAGCCTGTGGTTTATATAAATAGTTTGTTGCTCCTTGCAGTATACCTTTCTCAGTGTGATAGCAATTGCATTTGATATTTTTTTTGTGTATATTCATCATCAGGCACTGTGCATGTATGTGTAACTGCATGTGCCTCCCTGGTATGTACATCGCAATGTCCAGTTTGTGTGTAAGCAGTAGCACATACATTTTTGTCACAACGTGCCCTGCTTTATTGCATACACTCAATTTTGCATGTAGTATTTCTAGCAGGACAAAGGGTTATAGTGCAAAAGGTGTGTTTAAATACGGAAGAAATGTGTTTATACATTTCTTCCTTATTTAAACACTGACATATGGCACATTGGCACTATGTATGTTATGTTGTAGTGTAGTCTGTTAGTTGAAATTGCCATTGCCAAGGGGGGCTTAAAAAAAAAAGTTATTTGTTTAGAGATAGTTGAGATAACAAGGATTGCTCTCCCTGCAAGCTCAGCCCTTTAGATTGGATTGCTGTTTGTTTCATATTAAAACTAAACCTAAAGGAGCAATTTCTCTTCCTCTTTAAACTAGAGCTGATATAGTTTAGCTGTTTTGTTAACTTATTACTTAATATACATCTGTCATAATAACAGTTGATTGTGTATGTGTATAAAACACACTTTTGATTTTGGAACTTATAATATAAAAAATTTTGTGTGTGTATATAGTTGCTGTAAAGGAAGCAGTTATTGCAAGAACCCCAGTAATGCAAGTTTAACATAAAAGGTATTAAGCAGGTTGTGGAAAGTATGAGAACTCATTAAAAACAATGTATTAATAGCATAGCCCATCATTTAATCACATTGTTAAAGGGACACTAAACCCAATGTTTTTCTTTCATGATTCAGTTAGAGCATGCCATTTTAGGCAACTTTCTAAATTACTCCTATTATAAATTTTTCTTTGTTCTCTTGCTATCTTTATTTTAAAAGCAGGAATGTAAATCTTAGCAGCCAGCCCATTTTAGGTTCAGCACCATGGATAGTTCTTGCTTATTGGAGGCTTACATTTACCCATCTATAAGCAATCGTAACCCAGGTTCTCAACCAAAAATGGCCAGTTCCTATACATCACATTCCGGGGGGTTGCGGTCCAGAGGGGGGGGGGGGCGTCCCTGAATGGCAGTTTGAATATGTGGTCACCCTAGGTTAGACACAAATCACGGATCTGCCTGCTGAATGTCAGTGACAGGCATCATAGGGAGAAGTGGAGCTGTAACACATTTACTTTTCCCTAACTAAAGCAGACACAGCATATTATCAAAAGCTGGGGATATTTTTTCTAGACACCTCGAGCACATGGGATAAACAAACCCTGGGGGCACACAAGTATAACAAGCAGTACACTCACCCATCCGATTCCTCACTGTATATTGAGTTTTCCCACCAAAGCCAGAGCGCAGGTCTGTCTGCCTAAAGCCTTGTGATGAGGCCAGAAAATGAACGGGCAGTAAAGGCGGTGCTAGAAGGTTATGTGAAAAGCGGCACTCTTGCAGTTGCAGTGTGACATCATCCATTCTACTCTGTTTTTACTGGCAATAGCCATGATTCCTCTCCATTTGCCCCTAAATGCCCCTGGCTTAGTGGACCCGTGCACATACCTTTGAATGACAATAAAGGGTGTAATAAAGCTGCTCAGGAGAAAAAAAACAGCTGAGACTCTCATTCCTCCTGTGTTTTGCGCGGCCTGATGTACTGACTGCGCTACACAGAGAGGGAAGGTGCGCAGCCGCGCTGCCGCGCACCTTAGAGGGAACATTGCTCTGGGTTCCTAAAATCGATGCCATACCTGTACTCGATTGTGCAAAAGGATGGCATATGTGGTGTTTCATGCTGTTGTGCCTGTTGAGGGATTCGGGGACCCTTGTATAAAAAGGCTGAAGGAGAACGACCTGTACTGGGTGTCCAAGCATCTTTTTCCATCTCCCGGTTCCTAAAAATTCTCTCCGGGTTCCTAAAATCGATGCCATAACTGTACTCGATTGTGCAAAAGGATGGCATATGTGGTGTTTCATGCTGTTGTGCCTGTTGAGGGTCGGGGACCCTCGTATAAAAAGGCTGAAGGAAAACGACCTGTACTGGGTGTCCAAGCATCTTTTTCCATCTCCTGGTTCCTAAAAATTCTCTCCGGGTTCCTAAAATCGATGCCATACCTGTACTCTATTGTGCAAAAGGATGGCATATGTGGTATTTCATGCTGTTGTGCCTGTTAAAAGGTCGGGGACACTCGTATAAAAAGGCTGAAGGAGAACGACCTGTACTGGGTGTCCAAGCATCTTTTTCCATCTCCTGGTTCCTAAAAATTCTCTCCGGGTTCCTAAAATCGATGCCATACCTGTAATCTATTGTGCAAAAGGATGGCATATGTGGTATTTCATGCTGTTGTGCCTGTTAAAAGGTCGGGGACACTCGTATAAAAAGGCTGAAGGAGAACGACCTGTACTGGGTGTCCAAGCATCTTTTTCCATCTCCCGGTTCCTAAAAATTATCTCTGGGTTCCTAAAATCGATGCAATACCTGTACTCGATTGTGCAAAAGGATGGCATATGTGGTGTTTCATGCTGTTGTGCCTGTTGAGGGTCAGGGACCCTCGTATAAAAAGGCTGAAGGAGAACGACCTGTACTGGGTGTCCAAGCATCTTTTTCCATCTCCCGGTTCCTAAAAATTCTCTCCGGGTTCCTAAAATAGATGCCATACCTGTACTCGATTGTGCAAAAGGATGGCATATGTGGTGTTTCATGCTGTTGTGCCTGTTGAGGGTTGGGGACCCTCGTATAAAAAGGCTGAAGGAGAACGACCTGTACTGGGTGTCCAAGCATCTTTTTCCATCTCCCGGTTCCTAAAAATTCTCTCTGGGTTCCTAAAATCGATGCCATACCTGTACTCTATTGCGCAAAAGGATGGCATATGTGGTATTTCATGCTGTTGTGCCTGTTGAGGGTCGGGGACCCTCGTATAAAAAGGCTGAAGGAGAACGACCTGTACTGGGTGTCCAAGCATCTTTTTCCATCTCCCGGTTCCTAAAAATTATCTCCGTGTTCCTAAAATCGATGCCATACCTGTACTCGATTGTGCAAAAGGATGGCATATGTGGTGTTTCATGCTGTTGTGCCTGTTATGGGTCGGGGACACTCGTATAAAAAGGCTGAAGGAGAACGACCTGTACTGGGTGTCCAAACATCGTTTTCCATCTCCCGGATGTAGCGGTACTCCACTAGGGGGTCTCCCTTCCTCTGTCCAAATAGTTGCTGAGACCGGGGTCAAGCCAGCGGGTGTATCTCCCCCAGCTGGGCTGGTCTCAGTGGACTCCCAGTCAGGTAGCGTCCTCTCTGCCCTGCAGCTCTTTCTTGGCAGGTATCGTCCCCTCTGCCTGTCTGCTTCTAGGCAGGAATAAATCCCCCTGCCAGGCTGCTTCTTGGCAGGAATAGATCCCTCTGCCTCCAAATAGTGGGACCAGGGCTATCGTGGCTGAGACCGGGGTCAAGCCAGCGGCTGTATCTCCCCCAGCTGGGCTGGTCTCAGTGGGCTCCCAGGCAGGTAGCGTCCCCTCTGCCTGTCTGCTTCTAGGCAGGAATAGATCCCTCTGCCTCACTGCACACTTCCAGCAGGTAGCGTGCCCTCTTTTTTCTTATAGGCAGGAATCGATCCCTCTGCCTTGCTACTCCTTTCAAGTAGAAATAATGATTTGTTCCAGCCACCAATAGTTAAAAGACCTTTATTTCTTCATTAGTGGGGTCTTAGACAAACATACAACGTTTCAGACCTGCTATAGGTCCTTAGTCATGTATACTGAACATACACTGATTCATCATTTAAATACTTTACACCTGGTCAATTGTTCACCTGTTATCATGTGACTACTCGTTATTGCATCACTGCCATCTTGTGGCCATCTAACATATATATTCCTATTGCAAAAAAGCATTCTGAATAGTCACATTGAAACGGTTTAAGTATCAAACAATGTTAAAAGATAAAATCATATGTACAAAATTAAAATAGAAGAAATATTACACACAATATGCAGATATGCAGATGCTGTTTACTTGTTATATAAATGCTAATTTAAACTCTTTCATTTTAGAGTTGATTTTATAAGTTTCAAAAAATTGCTACTGGAGATTATGTGGATTACTGTCAATTTGAACACTGTAGGCCTATCTTGAAAATAATTTTTTTCTTTTCTCTTTGGTATTTTTATATGTAAAGATAATTTTCAGACATTTCCCTCAAATTTACTCAGCCCATTAAAAGGGGTTATTGGAAAAATATTTTAAGTTAAAAACATCTATGTATACTTTAAGGATGGTTTCTTAAAAACGGATATCCATACAAAAGACACAGACAAAAACAATATATTGAAATATGGAAGTTACCATCCTGACAGTATCTTTAGGGCTATTCCAAAGAGCCAATTTTTAAGAGTTAAACGCATAGTGTCTGAGGAGAATAGATGTAAGCAAAGGTTGGAGGAGATGGCTGATAAATTCATCAATAGAGGGTATCCAATATCACTAATCAAGGAACAACTAGATGTAGTCAATAATAAAGAATTACCCAAAAAGTACAAAAGTAAAGAAACAAATCGTCTAGTGTTTGTAACACAGTTCAATGAATTCAGTCAGAAAATCAATGGTATTCTAAGAAAGCATTGGCACATCCTAAGGGACTGTAACCCCCAAGTGAATGAGTTTAAAGAAAATTTAATGACAGCGTATAGAAGAAATAGAAGTATCAAAGACACCCTTGTACATTCTGATATAGGCAGTAACAGATTGAACATACAGAAGACTATAGGCCCTAGGAAAGATGGATGTTATCCCTGTTTGAACTGCAGTAACTGCAGTTCAATGATTAAAGGTGAACATTTTTTTCACCCTATAAATGGTAGGAAATACAAAATTAATAAATACCTTACTTGTAGGTCATGTTACTGTATTTATTTGATCAAGTGTCCATGTGGTTTGATCTATTTGGGCGAGACCTGTAGAGAGGTAAGGGAGAGGATAACAGAACATAAGTCTAATATTAGATGCAAGAACAAAGAGGCTCCTGTTTCCTCTCACTTCCTCTCTATGGGTCATAACATCAGTCAGCTCAGATTCCAAATAATTGAACAGATTGATAGACCAAGGAGGGGGGGTAATAGAGAACATATACTAAAAACAAGAGAGATGTTTTGGATATACAAATTGGAAAGCCTAATACCTAAGGGTATGAATAAAGACTTCGATTGGAGTCTGTTTTACTAAATATTTGTCTTTCCTAAAACATCTCTATAGATAGGTAAATCGTCCCTTTCTAATGGGCTGAGTATTATGATACCTGCATGTTTTTAACTTAAAATATTTTTCCAATAACCCCTTTTAATGGGCTGAGTAAATTTGAGGGAAATGTCTGAAAATTATCTTTACATATAAAAATACCAAAGAGAAAAGAAAAAAATTATTTTCAAGATAGGCCTACAGTGTTCAAATTGACAGTAATCCACATAATCTCCAGTAGCAATTTTTTGAAACTTATAAAATCAACTCTAAAATGAAAGAGTTTAAATTAGCATTTATATAACAAGTAAACAGCATCTGCATATCTGCATATTGTGTGTAATATTTCTTCTATTTTAATTTTGTACATATGATTTTATCTTTTAACATTGTTTGATACTTAAACCTTTTCAATGTGACTATTCAGAATGCTTTTTTGCAATAGGAATATATATATTAGATGGCCACAAGATGGCAGTGATGCAATAACGAGTAGTCACATGATAACAGGTGAACAATTGACCAGGTGTAAAGTATTTAAATGATGAATCAGTGTATGTTCAGTATACATGACTAAGGACCTATAGCAGGTCTGAAACGTTGTATGTTTGTCTAAGACCCCACTAATGAAGAAATAAAGGTCTTTTAACTATTGGTGGCTGGAACAAATCATTATTTCTACTTGGAGTATTTGCAGGATAAGGCAGATCCTGGGTTCCGTGCCCCACAAGCCACATATCTGTTGGTGCTGTTTTCCACACTTTGCTTTGAGGATTTGCTACTCCTTTCAGGCAGACCAGCTCTTTGCATACAGGCACACAGACTCTGTAACAGATCTCTCTTGCAGGGAGAGGTGCAGCCAGAATGCAGGGTCAGAACCTCTGCAACTGGTATACCTGAAAGAATCAAACAGCACAAAAAGGCAATCCCGGACCCCAACCTGTACTCGATTATGCAAAAGGAAGTAACCTTACCATGGGTCGCAGACCGCATTTCTTATTGTTATACTCTGTCATTGAAATTATATATCTATCAAATCTATCTATTTATCTATCTAATCTATCTATCTATCTAATCTATCTAACTATCAATCGTATCTATCAAATATATATTGCATCTATTGATCTCTGTAATTCGTATCTATCAAATGTATATTGCATCTTTTGATCTATGTAATTCGTATCTATCAAATGTATATTGCATCTTTTGATCTATGTAATTCGTATCTAACAAATGTATATTGCATCTTTTGATCTATGTAATTCTTATCTATCAAATGTATATTGCATCTTTTGATCTGCCTTGCTGCTCCTTTCAGACAGGCCAGCTCTTTGCATACAGGCCCACAGACTCTGTAACAGATCTCTCTTGCAGGGAGAGGTGCAGCCAGAATGCAGGGTCAGAACCTCTGCAACTGGTATACCTGAAAGAATCAAACAGCACAAAAAGGCAATCCCGGACCCCAACCTGTACTCGATTATGCAAAAGGAAGTAACCTTACCATGGGTCGCAGACCGCATTTCTTATTGTTATACTCTGTCATTGAAATTATATATCTATCAAATCTATCTATTTATCTATCTAATCTATCTATCTATCTAATCTATCTAACTATCAATCGTATCTATCAAATATATATTGCATCTATTGATCTCTGTAATTCGTATCTATCAAATGTATATTGCATCTTTTGATCTATGTAATTCGTATCTATCAAATGTATATTGCATCTTTTGATCTATGTAATTCGTATCTAACAAATGTATATTGCATCTTTTGATCTATGTAATTCTTATCTATCAAATGTATATTGCATCTTTTGATCTGCCTTGCTGCTCCTTTCAGACAGGCCAGCTCTTTGCATACAGGCCCACAGACTCTGTAACAGATCTCTCTTGCAGGGAGAGGTGCAGCCAGAATTCAGGGTCAGAA
The DNA here is from genome assembly GCF_027579735.1 of Bombina bombina. Classification (NCBI taxonomy): domain Eukaryota; kingdom Metazoa; phylum Chordata; class Amphibia; order Anura; family Bombinatoridae; genus Bombina; species Bombina bombina. Next base: position 129,234,501 of record NC_069508.1, read on the forward strand.
CCTCTGCAACTGGTATACTTGATTGTGCAAAAGGAAGTAACCTTACCATGGGTCCCAGAACGCATGTCTTATTGTTATACTCTGTCATTGAAATTATATATCTATCAAATCTATCTATTTATCTATCTAATCTATCTATCTATCTATCTATCTATCTATCTATCTATCTATCTATCTATCTATCTAATCTATCTAACTATCAATCGTATCTATCAAATATATATTGCATCTATTGATCTCTGTAATTCGTATCTATCAAATGTATGTTGCATCTTTTGATCTATGTTATTCTTATCTATCAAATGTATATTGCATCTTTTGATCTGCCTTGCTGCTCCTTTCAGGCAGGCCAGCTCTTTGCATACAGGCCCACAGACTCTGTAACAGATCTCTCTTGCAGGGAGAGGTGCAGCCAGAATGCAGGGTCAGAACCTCTGCAACTGGTATACCTGAAAGAATCAAACAGCACAAAAAGGCAATCCAGGACCCCAACCTGTACTCGATTATGCAAAAGGAAGTAACCTTACCATGGGTCCCAGCCGCATTTCGTATTGTTATACTCTGTCATTGAAATTATATATCTATAAAATCTACCTATTTATCTATCTAATCTATCTATCTATCTATCTATCTATCTAATCTATCTAACTATCAATTGTATCTATCAAATATATATTGCATCTATTTATCTCTGTAATTCGTATCTATCAAATGTATATTGCATCTTTTGATCTATGTTATTCGTATCTATCAAATGTATATTGCATCTTTTGATCTGCCTTGCTGCTCCTTTCAGGCAGGCCAGCTCTTTGCATACAGGCCCACAGACTCTGTAACAGATCTCTCTTGCATGGAGAGGTGCAGCCAGAATGCAGGGTCAGAACCTCTGCAACTGGTATACTTGATTGTGCAAAAGGAAGTAACCTTACCATGGGTCTCAGACCGCATGTCTTATTGTTATACTCTGTCATTGAAATTATATATCTATCAAATCTATCTATTTATCTATCTAATCTATCTATCTATCTATCTATCTAATCTATCTAACTATCAATCGTATCTATCAAATATATATTGCATCTATTGATCTCTGTAATTCGTATCTATCAAATGTATATTGCATCTTTTGATCTATGTAATTCGTATCTATCAAATGTATATTGCATCTTTTGATCTATGTAATTCTTATCTATCAAATGCATATTGCATCTTTTGATCTGCCTTGCTGCTCCTTTCAGGCAGGCCAGCTCTTTGCATACAGGCCCACAGACTCTGTAACAGATCTCTCTTGCAGGGAGAGGTGCAGCCAGAATGCAGGGTCAGAACCTCTGCAACTGGTATACTTGATTGTGCAAAAGGAAGTAACCTTACCATGGGTCCCAAAACGCATGTCTTATTGTTATACTCTGTCATTGAAATTATATATCTATCAAATCTATCTATTTATCTATCTAATCTATCTATCTATCTATCTATCTATCTATCTATCTATCTATCTATCTAATCTATCTAACTATCAATCAATCGTATCTATGAAATAGATATTGCATCTATTGATCTCTGTAATTCGTATCTATCAAATGTATGTTGTATCTTTTGATCTATGTTATTCTTATCTATCAAATGTATATTGCATCTTTTGATCTGCCTTGCTGCTCCTTTCAGGCAGGCCAGCTCTTTGCATACAGGCCCACAGACTCTGTAACAGATCTCTCTTGCAGGGAGAGGTGCAGCCAGAATTCAGGGTCAGAACCTCTGCAACTGGTATACTCGATTGTGCAAAAGGAAGTAACCTTACCATGGGTCCCAGAACCAGACCGGACGTCTTTATAATTCTCTGCCTGGGAAATTATATATCTTTCAAATTATCTATTTATCTATCAAATCTATCTAACTATCAATCGTATCTATCAAATGTATATTGCATCTATTGATCTATGCAATTCGTATCTATCAAATGTATATTGCATCTTTTGATCTATGTAATTCGTATCTATCAAATGTAAATTGCATCTTTTGATCTATGTAATTCGTATCTATCAAATGTATATTGCATCTTTTGATATATGTAATTGGTATCTATCAAATGTATATTGCATCTATTGATCTATGTAATATATGTATATATATCAAATCTATCAATCTCGTGGTTGTGCAAATGGACTGTTTGCGGTTGTTTGCGGTGCGTTAAACGGGGAGTTTGGTCTGTCACTGTGAAGCGGGCGTAACCCTTACACTACCTGATCGATGCAACATCATACCTGATGTTTTAAAGCACATTATTCCAAACAATTTAGGAATGTTAGGTGATTTATGCCCTTGATGGCTTAAAACCAGACTCTGCATCAACTATGTATTTTTCCATGGGAGTTTTGCCATGGATCCCCCTCCGGTATGCCACAGTCCGGGTGTTAGTCCCCTTGAAACAACTTTTCCATCACTATTGTGGCCAGAAAGAGTCCCTGTTGGTTTTAAAATTTGCCTGCCCATTGAAATCAATGGCGATTTGCCCGGTTCGCCGGTTCTCGAACATTTGCGGAGGTTCGCGTTCGCCATTCACAAACGCAAAATTTTAGGTTTGCGACATCACTAATCATCAACTGGATAAGTTTTTCAGCCTCTATCCATCAAGAAATCTCCAGGCAAAGAATGCGTTAAGGGGGATTTAAGCCTGGCATATATGTGTTTCCTCCTTTTTCCCTAATCCTATTGGTTCTTCAGAAATGTTGAGGCAAGAGTCATTGCATTTCTGCCTTGGGGGCCCAGAAGACTTTTGATTTTTAAGCTTGCTGTGGAACCTTCAAATAATGTTTCAGTTCTTCTGGATCTCCTTTGTCAAGGGCTAGTATTTCATCTGGATCCTCAGACTTTTTCTCTCATGGTATGGAAGCTAAACAGTACCTCTTTCAAACGTTAAGACTTTCAGAAAGCCTTATAGACCTTATGCTCCAGGCCAAGAAACCTTCTCTATTTATCATAAAATTTGGGACCTTTCCAGTACCAGGTGTAAAGATAATGTACTCTCCTTGAGACAAGTGTTTGCATCTACAATTTTAGCGTCACATTGCTAGGCAATGTGATGTAGGTCTCCTTGCTTGCCAGTTCGGTGAAGTCAGGAGGCCTATTTACTCTAGGGCCAGTGGATCCTCTTTGCCTACTTGTTAGTTACAGACTACGCTGTGGCTCCTTTATAATCTACTGCTGACCTACCCTCTCCGCCTGTGAGTACCTTTGTCCTGCCTGCCTGAACTCTGCAACCTTTCTCTGCTAATCCTTCCTGCTACAGTAACCCCTTAACTTCCTGTGAGTACCAACCTGCCTAATCTACTTAACCTCTGCTTATCTGAACTCTGCAACCTTTATCTGCCCTGCTTGCTGGATTTACCCCTTAACTGCATGTGAGTACCAACTTCCCTAAACTACTTAACCTCTGCCTGCCTGAACTCTGCAACCTTTGTCTGTCAGGCCTGCCTGCTGGAGTAATCTCTTAACTGCCTGTGAGTACCAACCTGCTTAAAAGCCTTCAACCTATGCTAGTCTGATCTACTATATAAATAAAAATGTGTCACAATGTGAAAAAATATAAAAATAACACAATACCGTGATAAAGTGAAAATAAAAATGTATCACTAAGGGTTTAAAAGCAGAGGCAAAACACACACACTTTGTGTATACTGGCCCTTTCAAACTGAATCAAAATAAAACACAGTGGGTTAGTAGCCATCATTGTTATCAGTTTATGCCCTCCTTGTGACCAGTCTGTATTGGCTCTCCACTCCGACGTTCGTTTCGCTGACCAATTTCAGCTTTTCAAGGAGACACACAAAGTGTGTGTTTTGCCTCTGCTGTTAAACCCTTGGTGATATATGTCTGATTTACACTATGGTTATTTTCTCTTTCCTTTGAAGACTACTGTTGAGGATCTTTTAAAAAAAACAAAACTGTTGATATTTGGTATTTAATTAATGGTTGGTATTTTTTGTAATCATTTTTAAACACATTTTTATGTTCAGTCTGATCTACTATACCTCAGCCTGTCTGACCTGCCTGATGAAATTCTCCTTTGCCTTTTTGTGAGTATCCATCTGGCCTGCTAACCTCTGCCTGACTGATCTGCCTGCTGGCTTTCTCTGCACATGAGTTTCTTCTTTATTTACTCAGTCTCATTCATATGTGCCACAGTTGTCTCTGGGGGTTACATCCTGGGATATATTCAGTGTGCTAGAATGTGATATTAATGTCACTCTAGCCTTTGGGTCTACTTCAGGACTGATTCCAAACCTGACAATCTCTGCAATTACTAGTGTTAAGTAGGTCATAGAATACTTGGTTGGCCATTTTTTTCAGGTCATTCTACATGTGGAACCTCTGGTGCACTCTTTTTTTCTCTTCTTGGGATTTACCTCTAGTTTTATCTGCTTTGATGTCAGCCCCTTTTGAATTACTGAGAGATGATAATTTAGGGTATCTCCCTTTTAAAAACATTTTTCTACACTCTATTACTTTCTGAACTTCAAGCTCTCTCAGGAGACTCTTGTTACACAGTTTTCCCCATGATAAGGTAGTTCTTCAAACAGTCCTAAAAATGCTCCCTAAACTGGTGTGAGCCTTTCACAGGAATCTAGAGATTGCACGTCCCACCTTCTGTAAAGATAAGAAGTATTTTAAGGGTCAATACCTTCCTATGCTTGATGTGGTAAGATGTCTATGTGTTTATTGGAAAGAACTAAGGAATTTCAAAAAGCATCTAACTTGCAGGTTATACACTTTGGAAAGAGAAAAAGCTGGTTCCAACAAAACAGACTATTTCTGTTTGGATTGTCAAGTGTATCATCACAGCATACAGACTTCAGAAAACTGCTATTCCTTGTGGCATTATGACTCACTTATCTAGGGCAGTATCAACATTCTGGGCTTTACAGGCCAACTCCTCCATTTATTATGTATTCTTGAAAAATCTGCATAACTTTGTGTCTCATTACAAGTTGGACATCTTTCAATCCTACTCTGCTAAATTAATAAAATTGTGCACACTTTTTGCAACCTATTTTTGTAGTTCTGTGTTTTTTCCACCTTTTGTTTACTGCTTTGTAATATCTTCAATGCAATGGGGATCCAATTAAGGGACTCAAGATAAGAAATATCTGCACATAAAACAGCAATTTATTTTTTTATTATTATTTTTATTGAAAATATAACATACATTATATAAACAACGACAATAGGACATAGCAGATATAACCAACACACCCTGAAGAGTATTGTCTTCTAGAGGGAGAGATACATAGTGCTAGTGTCTGCGCCCAGCGTGTGGAAGATTCATGATTTTACAAGTCCATTTATAATGCATTACCAAAGCTCTAAGTCTAAACATATTGCAAGGAGATTGTACTTTAGTTCCTCTATGCAAAGAGCTGACTTTATGAAACAAAGGTGCTGAATTTTAAGTTTAACACCACAAAAATACTAATTACATCAATAATATTAATTTTGAATATTGCATACTGCAAGAGAAGAAAATACATTGATAACAACGATGGAGACCCTTGTACAGATATTAAAACTGATCTTGCCTGTCTATTGTATCTATATAGGGACCACATGGTGTGTACTATCTTACGGCCCTGCTTCTACATTTCTAGCATTAATTCATGTTGATCTAGTACCATTTTTAAGGTGGTTATATTTCTCCAGCTATAAAAAGGAATCATGCTGGACTTTCCACTTTGTAATTATTGGATTTGTAAAAGATTTCCAGTGATTTAATACTATTTAACATAATATATAATGTTTTGCTTTGCTTTAATTATTAGTTTGGGTAACCCACCAAATATGACAAAGGGTCCCTTCCTCTCCACACCCCCTCCAGTATTTGCCATTGATGTTAGGGAATATTGGCTTAGGGAAACCTGCAATTTCCATATCTTGGCCCACTTAAGATTGGATCTCCATTGACCCCCTCTTTTTTACATTTTGATTCCTTCCCTTGTCCTTACCATTGGGGCATCAAACTAGTAATGGGGGATATCTATTAGGGATGCATTTATAGTAAGGTTTATGTGAGGGGGGTCTGTTTCTATCCCACCCCTTTCAGGGATAGGGGTTCTTCCAGGCAATAGGGATACAATTATAAGTGGGCCAGGATATAGAAATTACAGTTTTATCTGCAGATAATTTATTGTTATTTTCCTTATTATAAAATTAGTTTCCCCACCTCTGCTAGTGGGCTGAACAGGGGCGATGACTTGCCCCCCAATAATAGACATTATAGATTTTGGGAAAGCTAGAGATTACTTCCTGCTAAATTATCTAAATTATGAATCAAATACTCCTAATCCCCTCACTAAAAAAACACATGGAGGATTTAAACCAAGATCCATCTTCTATCCCACCAAAGAGAGGGGTCCCTTCCTGGAAGCCTTTCATCGAAGGGTTGAAGGGGACCTCATACAATTGTCCAAATACCACAATGCTGCCCCCCTAATCTCACTCAAGCACAGAGATATGCTCTAGAGAACCTGAGTAAGAGAGATGAAATAGTCATTAGACAAGCAGACAAGGGGGGCAGCATTGTGGTATTGGACAGAACAACTTACATTCAGGAAGCAGAAAGACAAATATTTGATACAGAGGTTTACCTTACCCTTCCTAGTGATCCAACAAATGTTTTCAAGCTGCAACTTTTAGATTTGCTGGATGATGGACTCCAGGAAGGCATCTTTGATCAAGATACATTTGACTATCTCTTTGTCAACTCACCAGTCATTCCTATCTTTCATCACCTCCCCAAGATACATAAATCCTTGGAGGAGGTGAGAGGTAGGCCTATAGTTTCTGGTATAGGCTCTCTCTTTGAGAGAGTCTCAGGTTGGGTTGAGTCTCTCCTGCAACCCATTGTCCAGCAATTACAATCCTACCTTAAGGACACTACACACCTGCTTAACATCTTAGAACAGATTAACTGGAACACTGATTGTTCCTGGCTAACGGTTGACGTAGTGGGTCTATATTCATGTATCATTTGGTCTGGAAGCTATCAAATATTCTCTAGACATGTATAGCAATCATGACATACACCTTAAAGGGTATTTGATGAAAGTTCTGGACTTTCTCTTAGTTCATAACTATTTTAAATTTGGTGATCTCTTCTTTCTCCAGAGACGTGGGATCGCTATGGGTGCTAAATTCACCCCCGCATATGCAAATCTTTTTATGGGTTGGTGGGAGAGGTCCCATGTCTTTGGAGAGAGGAATCCATACAGAGAGTACATTTAGTCATATAAAAGATATATTGATGATGACCTTCTCTTTGTGTGGAAGGGAACAGAACCAGAGATGAAGGATTTCATCAAATATCTGAATAGTAATCATCTTAACCTTCAATTTACTTCAACTTTTGAGAAAACCAAGGTATCTTATCTTGATCTTTACTTGATAGGTGATCCAGCTAGTTCACAGATCAAGACCACTTTGTATAGAAAACCCATTACATCAAACACCATTCTGCATGCCAGATCCTGCCATTCCAAACATACCAGTTTTGGGGTGGCTAAAGGCCAGTTTATCAGATTAAAAAGAAACTGTTCATCAGATATAGATTTTCAAAATGAATCAGATATTCTGAAGAAACAGCTCTCAGACAGAGGTTATTCACAAAAGACCATTAGAAGAGCTTTTCAAGAGGTGAATAGAATGGACAGAAGGGCCATGTTACAGCAGGTTAAGGCCTTGCCAAATTCTAATTTTGATAACCTTAAGCCCAAGTTCATTACTACCTTTAGTTCTCAGTTTTCAGAAATCTGTGACATCATAGCTAAACATCTACCAGTTTAACAGGTGAAGGTAGCCTTAAAAATCTGGTTTTAAACGGTTGCAACTATATACCCAGAAAAGGGCGCACACTACTTGGGAATATTCTAGCACCAAGTATGCTTAAGAAGCCAGCTGTAGGAGGTAGTAGTTGGTTACAAGTGAAAGGACATTTCAAATGCCATTTTTCAACCTGCATAGCATGTAGTCATACCCAAGTTACCAATAGGTTCCAGTCTAAGGTCACCCAAAGGGTTTTCCTTTTTTTAAGTTGTACAAATTGTCATACTAAATTTGTGATCTACTTAGTAGAGTGTACTGAGTGCAACAAGCAGTACGTGGGGTGTACCACTCGTGAAGTACATTCACGGATTAGAGAACATTTGAATAATATTGATAAGGAAATAGATGTATCAGATCTAGTACATCATTTTATAACATATCACAATAAAATGGTCACAATGTTTAAATTGCAAGTGATTGAAACTATATTTAACACTCCTAGGGGGGAGACAAAACCACTAAACTCTTACACAAAGAGGATTTTTGGATTTTCACCCTGTAAACCAGACGCCCCAAAGGTTTTAATGCAGTGGGTGATATCATTAATCACTGGCAATTGAGATAAATACTCCATACTCACTTTAATGGAAAGGTCCTGTTATTTAGTCTATTGAGGCTTTTATCTAATTTAGCACACATATATACATATTAATCTACATATGTTCCTGAGTTTTTGTTCTGATGTGTTCAGTGGTTATATCCTCAACTTTAGTTTTTTATGGACATAAGCCAATTATGAAACACCTTGTTATAAAGCCCTCTCGTAATTTTGTCTAGATAGACTTATAAACCTGTGACATGACATTTATAATAGTGATGGTATACCTGTTGTTCTTCTTTCTCATTGTGGTCATATTTTGCTAAGACCTAACAATTAGTGTCTTTTTATACATCCTTGTATTAATACACATTTTTGTCAGTGCATGTAATTTGTTTAGAATGTTAAACCAGATGGCTGAGTGATACGCTAATTCTCACAGCTGTACACCCTTAATGCACATTAGTGGAGCGATTAAAGGGTGTAAACCGGATGTATGTCCATGGTCTATGATTAAGGCATTTTCTCAGCCGAAACGCGTAAGACCGGCAGGGAGCCGTGGGTCATAGCGTTTTTCTATGCTTTAAGCTCATATCATTTTTTTGTACCCTGTATTTAGCGTGTGTGCCTGTTTTTCTATTTGAATAAAATCCTACTTTTTCGGAGCTCCCTGGATCTTTGTTTTTTTCTATTTGGCGTTCTGTGGGTGTAGTTGAAATTTCTCCTTCAGATCTGGTGTATTCTGTGAATGATTTCCCTTGCAGATCTCACTGTTTTTCTTGCTAATCAAAAAGGTTTCAAGATCATGTCAAAATATGGAGAACACATTACCCTTATAGAAAAAACACATGTATAAGAAAATAGAGGTAATTGTAAGATACTATACATAACAGAATAATCTGATTAGCATTAGCTGCAGGATTTAATTTTTAAAGTGTACCCTCTGTTCCCTACTAACTTTACTCTCCCCAGCAATAGTTCCCTTTGCAGCAAGCTCCATTACTTTCTAAGCGAGGAAGGAACAGCACCTTTTTTTATTGAATTCCCTAGGGGCAGCCCCTGGGAGTGTCAGCGTGGAAAATCATGCCTGATCTGATCCAGTGAAGGTTTTACAATCAGGCCCTAGGCAACTTTTTTCTAGACCTCACCAGCTAATACATTTGTTATATACAGTTTATTATGGTATTAATATATGATAAATAATAATAAACTAAAAAATAAAATAAAGTAATGTTTTATGCATGGTTTAAGTTTCCCTGTTAAAAATGTTTCGCATAGGTAAACTTAACAATTTTGTAAAACATACAATTAACATCTCATAAATGTCAACGGAAAATTATATATTTCCAGATAAAGCTAAGCTATTTTCTAGTTAGAATAAAACATATTATGTCTAAATATATTAGAGTGCTTTTTCTCTTTAAAAATTGATATTCCTTTGTTGAATAAGCCAATCTTTTTGATTACAGGTTGTTCCTATCACCCAATGGATCAATTGATACCTAGGAATCAGTTATACACAAAGAACCAATTTGTTTTTGTTTCATAGCTTTTATGCAATTTATGTAATGCAAACATATTTTATAATGCTTTACCTCCTCATTTTCATTATTATGTTCCTTTAAGGTGAATCAATTATCAAATATTTTATTTCTGCAAATTCTGACCACTGTCTATCAGTTATTAGTGAAAGAAAAGTGTTTCCAGCTTAAAAATAATCTAGATCCATTGCACATCATTGGGTCTTCTAAATTAATTGAGCTATAGGCACATTTTAAATTTATTCCCTAAAGAAAGTCAATATACATCACTCATGAAACACAACATCTGTTATGTGATGCCATTTGGCAACTAATGTTATTTATTAATGTTTTTTTAAATTAAAATCTGGTCTGACACGTCTACAGCTGTATACACTGACATCTCAGCATATGGACAGAATGATGACACCTACAGATTCATTTCTTCAAATAAGAAGCTAGTGAAACACTTTCATTTAAAAGCTTCTCTGCAAAAATAAAAGTATTGGAAACTTACAAAAGCCACATCAAATTGAAGTCAATGCTTCATAATAAAGCAAGTTCTGACTTCATTAACTTTAAATAACTTACAAATCTTTATTGCAATAGAGGCAATGCTCACATATATCATCCCTCACTCTGCGAAATGAGTTTCATTTTGCCCAACTAACTGCTGTCATTTTGTATTCTACCAGTAAAAGAAGAAAAATGACATCACACTTCTATCAGAGATTCGTCCTGCAGAACTCACTTAAATTAGGTGTAAAAAATGTATCAAATCAAATAGCTTTTTCACTGTGCCAGTTTTTACGTTGAAATAAAACTGCAAAACCAAGTCTATCTATCTATCTATCTATCTATCTATCTATCTATCTATCTATCTATCTATATCTATATCTATCTATCTATCTATATCTATCTATCTATCTATCTATCTATCTATCTATCTATATATACACACATAACACATTTTAATATCATGCTTTTAGGGCAATAAAGCACTGAGTGGTACTGCAGTATCTCCTTGTATTACCTTGTAGAAATAGCTAGCTGTATTATTTAGTATGTTACTATTTCTACTTATACATGAAAGGAACTATCTAACTTTTCTTTTGATTATGGGTGCTGAAATGTGAGGATGCCGTTTATAAGTTATTGGCAATTGATACAAAGTTTGATGCATCACTTTAAACTCTTTTGTGTGTCATGTAACTCAGTAGAATCTGGGGTACTTTGCAAGATAATTAACAAATATTTTTACAGTTATGACAGAGTTTGTAGAAATATGTTAAGATTTATTTTAAATACTCAAAAATGAAGAACATATTTTTAAGATAACTTTTTAACACAGGACTTCAAGGAGACAGGAAGTCAGCATTAAACTTAAAAGGACATTAAAGTCATTTTTCTTCTTTCTCATTACATTTGTTTGTAAAACCAGAAGTTCCTCTACTGAGAGGTAAGCAAGATAATAAATTATTTCTATGCTTGTGGGGTGTGTCGCTTTTTCCCGCAGTAGAGCTGTGGGCGTTTTGCTTCTGTAAGTAAATCAGTTCTGCAAAAACATGCACTTTCTCTTAGGTTTGAAAAACTAAATAAACAGATTCTTTATATTTTTTTATAGTTTTCTTTCACACGTATGATAAATTATTGACAATTAAATGCATCACTTCCATGTCCATTTAAAGGGATTTTGGATTGATACTAAAGGAACATTGAACACTTTGAGATGATAATATAAAATGAAAACATTTCAGTTTGTGCATTTAGCGGTGCCGAGCGGACATGATACTATGGGGCATATTTATCAAGCTCTGTATGGAGCTTAATGCCCCGTGTTTCCGGCGAGCCTGCAGGCTCGCCAGAAACAGCAGTTATGAAGCAGCGGTCACAAAGACCGCTGCTCCATAACCTGTCCGCCTGCTCTGAGCAGGCGGATAGACATCGGCGGAAATCAACCCGATCGAATACGATCAGGTTGATTGACACCCCCCTGCTGGCGGCCCATTGGCCGCGAGTCTGCAGGGGGCGGCGTTGCACCAGCAGCTCTTGTGAGCTGCTGGTGCAATGCTGAATACGGCGAGCGTATTGCTCTCCGCATTTATCGAGGTCTGGCGGACCTGATCCGCAGTGTCGGATTAGGTCCGCCAGACCTTGATAAATATGGGCCTATATAGCTTACTTCTAATGGAGTATAGTGCTCCACTTTACCTGGAGTAATAAATAAGGGAGAAAGGTGTTCTAAGGGCAGATACATAAGAGAGCCTGGGAGACAGTAAAAATGTCTATGCATATAAGGGAGACCCAGAGAAATAAGGAAGGTTTGTAAACCCACAGTTGGAGTGACAGCTCTGAGCACCTGAGGAAGCATGTTGTGAAAAATACTAATAGAGAACATCTTTTTTTTGTCCACATACAGATATATTTGGCAACCTAAATACATTAAACATGTAATCAGCCATCGTATATATTTATGTATAAACAGTCAGTCATCTCATGCATCTGCTGGAGTAGATTAAGCTGCTCTCTGGGGATGTCACTACAAGATATTTAACCTTGGTTCATTACCCCTCTATTGCTGGATTATTAGAGAAAAGCTAAAATAATCTTGAATTCTGCCATCTGTCTGTTTACACTGTGAAATGATGTATTGTGAGTAAGCAGGTAATCTATAATGCTATTTGTTTTTTCATGTGGGCTGGCTGTGTAGGGAGGCTGAGGTGGTTGAAGTGTATTATAGGTGGGAGTAATACAATGAAAGTTGAATTGGCAGAGAAGTTTGAGGGATTTTAGTATATGATTATGAAGTTTAAATGAGGTCATAGAGCAGTTGAAGTGCAAGTTAATTTCTTGTGCTTACATTACTTATGGTGGATTAGTGACTTCCTTGATAGTTTTATTTTGTCATAAACACACTTTGCCAAGGCAGCATTATATAATCATAATATGTAGACAGCATTTTTGGCAACAATTTATGCACTACAAGATGGCGACGCCCAGCATAAAGATACAGAGCTTTACCAACTGGTTTCTCTAATGAGTTCAAATAAGAGACTGACTTTAAAGGGGCATTAAACACTTTGAGATATTAATGTAAAATGTTTAATTGTATGCAGTAAAACAGCTTTGCAATATACCGTACTTTCATTATTTATTTTGTTCCATTTTCCTGCAATTTAATTCTGAATATTGTGGGCTCCCCAAATTCCGGTCTAAAGCTGCAGACACAGCTGTAATCTACACCATCATTGGTTGCACTCTATAGTAAGCATTTTATAACTGTCCCTTATTGAACTTGGCAAAAAAGAAACCTAAATTACAATGTGGCACCTCTCACTGCATTATGGACATTAGATTGTTTTCCTTATTTTTTCAATATTTAAAAAAAAAACTAATGTAATTTTAAAAAATACATGTATTTATTATTCTCAGGCTAATATTTGGGGGCATATTTATCAAAGTGCGAGCGGACATGATACGATGTAGCGTGTCATGTCTGCTGCACATCAATAAATGCCGACAGCATACACTGTCGTTATTTATCATTGCACAAGCAATTCACCAGAACTGCTTGTGCAATACCGTATTCGATCGGGTTGATTTCTGTCCGCCTCCTCAGAGCAGGCGGACAAGTTACGGAGCAGCGGTCTTTAGATCATAACTTCTGTTTCCAGCCTGAAGGCTCGCCGGAAACAAGGGGCATCAAGCTCCATTCGGAGCTTGGTAATTCGGCCCCTTGCTCGGAATACATTATTCTATCAATAATATATTTAGTGTTTAATGTCCCTTTAAAGAGAATTGCAGGCACAAGAGTAAAAACATTAGCATGGTGAGTAGTTACCATGCAACTGTAGTTTTACCCAGCAGTTTAATGTCCCTATAATGTTTTGACTGAAATAAGTGAGTGTTCATGTGTGTCTGTGTGTGTATTTGTGTGTGTATGTGTATGTGTGTCTGTGTGTGCTAGTGTTTCTGTGTGTGTTTCTGTGTGTACTAGTGTTCGTAAGTGTGTGTCTGTATGCTAGTGTCTATGTGTGTGCTAGTGTCTATAAATGTGTGTGTCTCTGTGTGTGTGTGCTAGTGTCTTTGAGTGTGTGTCTCTGTGTGTGTGTACTAGTGTCTGTGAGTGTGTGTCTGTGTGTGCCTGTGAGTGTGTGTCTCCATGTGTATGTGCTAGTGTCTTTAAATGTGTCTCTTTGTGTATGCTAGTGTCTGTGAGTGTGTGTATCTGTGTATGTGTGTGCTAGTGTCTGTGAGTGTGTGTCTCTGTGTGGACAAAATGGGGAAGGCCAGATTAATAGTTAGTAGGGGCCCCCAAAAGTTCTAGTGGCGCCCCTGCACACAGTGTTTTTATTTTGAAAACTTAGCAGTACATATAAAACAAGGTGACTCACACGTGAAGGAAAAGCTACATGAAATATTATAAATAACACATCCTATAATTCACCACAATTGCTGTCTTGACTTTTTGGGGTCGATTTATGAAAGTGCAAGCGGACATGATATGATGTAGCGCATCAAGTCCGCCGCACATTGATAAATGCCGACAGCATACGCTGTCAGCATTTATCATTGCTCAAGCAGTTCTTGTGAACTGCTTGTGTAATGCTGCCCCCTGCAGATATGAGGACAATTGGCCGCTAGCAGGGGGTGCCAATCAGCCCGATTGTATAGGATCGGGCGGATTGATGTCCGCAGCCTCAGAGCAGGCAAACAAGTTATGGAGCAGCGGTCTTTAGGCTTGCGCGTAAATAGGGGCATCAAGCTCTATTCAACTAACAATCCCTTTATAAATAAATTCAGTAGGTTTCTAAAGCATAACATTTGGCAATCAAAGCAAAGCAAAATGTTTTTAGTTTTGCTTTGCAGATACTTAAAAGGAATTTTAACAAGTTAGAGGAAATATGACTTCAGTACAATGCTCTTTTTCACAACAACTAATTTTGCTGTTGCTGAGAATTTCACTCAACAGCTCTAATGAAAGAAAGAAGAAAGAATCCAATCAAAGACAAAACACAAGATTTTTATCTGGTAGTCCTGATTTTCAAAAAGTAATTATTTAAAGGGTTAGAAAATTATGCAAAATTTAACCTAACTAAAACAGATTATTATAACAAATGTGTTATATTCTATCTAATAAAACTGTTTGTGGTGAAAAACAAAGCTTCTACATACGATTATTTTTATTTTAAAGTTGTTATGAAAAGAGGGATAATGACAACCCCCAAAAGGAGGTGTAATTTATGTTAATCCTGCTAACGCTGCCCCATCCAATGGCAAAGTGTTTGGGTCCCTTGATTTTAATATTAATTTCAGCCCACAGCGCATGCGCACTTGCTTAATAAGGAATTTGCATGTGCACTACAGTGGCCATATTTGTAGTTTGTAAGTAATTTGTAGTACTCCATATAACATGCTCGTTATTCTAGGGGTACTTTGTGTACTTACCTCAAACAACACTTCAGCGCTCTGGTGCGCCACTCACGATCCACATGTCCACCCAGCATCTGGCGCTTGGATTGTGACGCGCTGCTAAAGTAGAGGAGGGATGATTCTGCGCATGCGTGGGCAATAGAATAATAATTTTAATGCGCATGCGGGCCGCCATGATTTCTACCTAGGTAGAACATCATAATAGGGCTCATATAACGAGCAAAAAATGGGTTTGGCATAGTAGTAATTTTATAAATAAAATAACAAGAAAATGAAAGAAAACTTTAAATAGGTACCAATTAGAAATAGGTTTATTATTTACAAAAGTTTTGAACAAGTTAAAGAAGTTTTTTGGGTTTACTATCCCTTTAAGGCAGTGCAATTTATTTCTTAAAAAAAATGGATTTCAAAATGTAGGTTTTATATAAAAAAGCAAGATATTACATGAATATGCACACATTAAAATATGTCTGAAAGTCTTAAAGGGACATGGTAAAAATGTAAATGCATGGATTGTGCTGTAATTTCAGTGTTTGTTAAATAGTGATTCGTTTTTGCTAGAAGAATTTTGTTTTAATACAAAAACAAATATTACCTATAATGACTACATTAATCAAATGGATAATGTCAACTAATTAATAAATATAAGCAATGCCATTGGATTTTTTTTTTAATAATTTGTTGGATCTTATAGTGGAGAGCAGTAGCCATTGGCTTAAAGGCCATTCTAGTGATAAAATTACATACTTTAATATGTATGAATGTCATTTTATTATCACTAGTGATGTGGCAAATCTATGTGTGGTCCAGGGATAGGCAACATGTCTGTACACGTACACTGGAGTCCGTGACTAGCCCTTGCAGTGTCCGCCACAACCCTAGTATATCTTTCTTTTCTGATTAAATAATAGGAATAAAAAGAAAATATGTAGTGTAAATAAAGTTAGTGGCTTTTCAAGAGACTGCTTGCGATATTGGGTGATAAGTTATGGAATAAATAAAGCCTGAGTGAAATACTGGATGTGTATCTGCATCTGTATAATAACACCCAGCTCTATATAAAGTCACAGTAGTTACACTGACACATGGGTATAGGGTCAGTGGTGTCTGCATCAGTATACTAACACCCAGCGCTATACAAAGACACAGTAGTGACACTGGCTCATGGATATAGCCAGAGGAGGGCTGGTTATAGAATCAGTGGTATCTGCATCAGTATATGAACACCCAGCACTATATAATGACACAGTAGTGACACTGGCACATGGGTATAGCCAGAGAGGGGCTCAGTGGTACATGCATAAGTATAATAACACCCAGCACTATATAATGACACAGTAGTGACACTGACACATGGGTATAGCCAGAGGAGGGCTGGTTATAGGATCAGTGGTATCTGCATCAGTATAATAATACCCAGCACTATATAATGACACAGTAGTGAAACTGTCTCATGGGTATAGCCAGAGGAGGGCTGGTTATAGGGTCAGTGGTATCTGCATCAGTATAATAACACCCAGCACTATACAAAGACACAGTAGGGACACTGGCACATGGGTATAGCCAGAGGAGGGCTGGTTATAGGATCAGTGGTATCTGCATCAGTATAATAACACCCAGCACTATATAATGACACAGTAGTAACACTGGCTCATGGGTATAGCCAGAGGAGGGCTGGTTATAGGATCAGTGGTATCTGCATCAGTATAATAACACCCAGTGCTATATAATGACACAGTAGTGACACTGGCACATGGGTATAGCCAGAGGAGGGCTGGTTATAGGATCAGTGGTATCTGCATGTAATATACCTTTAAGGACTGATCCCTCCTACCAACAGCCAAACCCTATTTAAACCTCACATTGCCATATTCAAACTGCCTGTTAATTGATGTACTTTGTTTAAGCCTGCTCTGTTAAGAGTTTAGCTTTATATTCATAGTTCTTAAGACCAGGTCTCTGTTTATTTAACCTTTGAATTATTCAGCTTGTTATAACCTTTACTAGGTTTTACACCTTGAGGTTTATTCAAATCAAACCTTTATCACTTTCAGCTATTCAGCCTTTTTTGCAGCCGCAATATTTAGCTCTGTGTGAGATTCCAGCATCAGCTGTGTATCGGATCATCCTAACCGCAACCGGAAGTAAGTCACACTCTCACCGGCTTCTCACTTCTCCACACGCTGTCGGACAAACAAACCTCCGGATCTTTTCTCACATCAGGTATATTCCTCCCAAGACAAAGGTACTGTGATCGCTTACTTAGAGACTTAAGTGGTAAGATTATATGCCGATAAATCCTCTAAGAACTCGTAAGCACTATTCGTACTAACCTGTGACTGAACAACCAGTTATATTCATATATGCTTCCAAAAGGATGTGAAAGAATGTGTGGGACTTGTAAATATTTTATTCCAGTGAGAGTGTGTGAAGTTTGTTTGCGATACTATTGAAACACCTGTTACAACTTGTTGAAGTGATTATTCCTGCTGAACATTATACCTCTAACCAAGTCATTAAGCAGAAACTTGAGACTGCTATTCTAACACTGCTCATAGGAAACCTGTGTTATAATAAACACACGTTGTTTCTTTTCCAGTGTCATTCATTACTGTATTTGTTACTAATTAGCTCACAGTTTATGATCTTAGTAAATATAACCATTTTGCTGAGACTTAAAACACAAGAGCAACAAAACCAATTTTATATTGGTCAGGAGTATTACAGTATACAGTATTAACAGGCCTAAAATATCTGTTTGTTTACTCTTTAAGCCATGGAACCACAAGAGATTCAGAATGAATTCTCTAACATACATCAAAAGTTGGATTACCTTGCACGTGGCTTAACAGAGGTGCAAGCAGAGAATACAGCTTTAAAAGCCTTACTAAAGGAATGTTTAACCCCTAAGGAGCAGGCTACTCCTGAACCTCAAATTCAGCCTCCTACTCCTTTTTCAGGTAAACGATCAGTTTTCAGAGATTTCAAAAATGCATGCAATTTGTTATTTACTTTGAGACCTAGGACTTGCCATAGTGAGAGAATAAAAGTTTGCACTACTATATCTTACTTACTGGGGGAACCTAGAACATGGGCCAATAGGCTGTATGAAACAAACGATCCTGTAATGGATTCATTGCAGGATTTTTTCTCTGCTATGTCTATCTTATATGAGGACACTAACACACAGATTAACGCAGAGACCAAACTGCGAGCTCTTAAACAGGGCAAAAGAACCGTGGAAGAGTTCATCACTGACTTTCAGATGTGGGCTTCAGACTCCAAATGGAATGAGGTCAGCCTCAGAAATCAGTTCAGGCTGGGATTATCTGAGAGCTTAAAAGATGAGCTCTCACGAATAGAAATGCCTGAGACATTATCAGCTCTCATAAAAGTCTGCATTACTCTGGACAGACGTCTAAGAGAGCGCAAAGTAGAAAAATCAGTTTATGAGACACTCTCTAGACGCACTTATCCCTCACCTACATCACAAGAAAAGACTTTATCTAACCCTATACCTATGGAAATAGGAACTATAAGGGGTCCACTTACCTCAGAAGAAAAGATAAGACGAAGATTGTCAAATCTCTGTTTATATTGTGCACATAAGGAGCACTCTGTTAGTGAATGTCCATTACTATCAAAACAAAGAAAGGGTAAGACAGAATCTATCAAACAAATATATAACACCTCTAAGACACAACATCTAACTATTCCCCTTTCCTTACAGTGGGATCAAGACAACCTACAGACTGAAGGACTAATAGATTCTGGGGCGACTGGAAATTATATTGACACTGATTATGTAAAAAAGAATAAAATACCCACTGTGTACAAAACAAACCCAGTTTTTGTGAAGTTAATTGATGGTACATTCATTCAGAATGGACCAATCACTCATCACACCATACCACTTTTAATAACCACATCCAAGGCACACACTGAATATGTAACTTTTGATATTATACCTATAGCACAGCACTCAGTCATCTTAGGTTATACATGGTTAGTTATTCATAATCCTGAAATAGATTGGACACAAAACACAGTAAACCTAAACTCAACCTATTGTACTAAGACTTGTTATCCTCACTGTTCTATAGCTACTATGGAGCAGGGTATTCCATGTGTATATCAGGATCTGGCAGACGTATTCGATTTGAAAGAAGCTGAAAATTTGCCTCCACATAGAGCATTTGACTGCCCCATTGACATTATTCCAGGATCACAAATACCTCATGGCAAAATTTATCCAATGAACCAAAATGAGCTCCAAGATTTACGTACCTATTTGGATGATATCTTAATATATTCAAAAAATATGGCTGAACATGAGAAACACGTTCGTTGGGTTTTAACTAGACTTAGACAAAATAAGTTATACGCTAAGTTAGAAAAATGTATCTTTCATACATCAGAAATAAAATTCCTGGGTTATATTCTAAAACCCAACAAGATTGAGATGGATCAACAAAAGATTCAGGCTATTATAGAATGGCCAAAACCCACTACCACACGCTCACTCCAGAGGTTTCTGGGGTTTGCAAATTTTTACAGGAAATTTATCAAAGGGTTTTCCTCAGTTGTAAAACCACTATCTCAACTAACTAGTAGCAATCATAAATTCTGTTGGACAAAAGAGTCCCAAGAAGCTTTTACTAAGCTAAAAGAGCTTTTCACCTCAGCACCAGTTTTAACTTTACCAGACTACAATCAAGCATTCATATTGGAAGTAGATGCTTCCAATTCTGGAATTGGAGCAGTATTATCACAACAGAACAGGGACACCAAACTGATTCATCCCATTGCTTTCTATTCAAAGACTTTCTTACCAGCAGAAAGTAATTATTCTATTGGTGACAAAGAGTTACTAGCTATAAAACGTTCACTAGAACATTGGCGACACCTCTTAGAAGGAACTAAAGAACCCTTTCTGATTTATACCGATCATAAGAACCTAGAATACTTAAGGACTAACAAGACACTTTCTTCCCGTCAAGTAAGATGGGCACTTTTTATGGATCGGTTCAATTTTTTAATAACATACCGACCAGGAAGTGCAAATGCGAAAGCTGACGCTTTATCAAGACAGTTTGATTCCAGTTTGCCACAACACATCTCAACACCAATTATACCAGAAGAAAAAATTTTGGGAGCACTCACTGGTTTAGAGACTGAAATATTATCAGCTCTGAAAGATGAGACTTCAATACCACCAGAGTGCGTTAAGGATTCAACAACAGGATTATTTTACCATAATGGAAGATTATTCATTCCTGAGTCTCAACGACAACTCATATTGAACAATACCCATGACAATGTATTATCTGGACATACAGGAATCCAAAAGACCATTGAGTTAACTAAAAGGAACTTTTGGTGGCCTCATATGGAAAAGACTATTTCTGACTACGTCATAGGCTGTGATGTCTGTGCCAGAAACAAGGCTGAGCATAGGAAACCTATAGGTTACCTGACGTCACTGCCGATTCCTGATAGACCATGGAGTACCATATCCATGGACTTCATTGTTGATTTACCAGATTCACAACATTATAATACAATATTTGTTGTAGTGGATCAATTAACCAAATTAGCTCACTTCACACCTTTAAAGGCTCTTCCTAGTGCCTTTATAACAGCAAAAGCATTCATTAGAGCTATTGTTCGCCTACATGGTTTACCATCCACCATTATAACTGACAGGGGTACTCAATTCACCTCCGCTTTCTGGAGATCACTCTGTAAGTCACTAAAGATTGACACACGATACTCCACAGCATTCCACCCACAAACCAATGGGTTAACCGAACGATTAAATCAAACATTAGAACAGTACCTCAGGTGTTATATTACACATTTACAAGATGATTGGGTAACATACCTCCCTTTGGCAGAATTTTCATACAATAACTCTCTATCCTCTTCAACAAAGATGTCCCCATTTTTTGCCACATATGGTTATCACCCCACATCAATCACTCTTTCAAATACTCCAGTCAATTCTCCAGGTGCTACAACTTATCTCAATATCTTACAAGATCGATTAGAACAAATAAAGGCACACCTCGTTCAAGCTAAAGACAGACAAAAACATTATTATGACCAAAGACACAGACCCTCACCAGACTATAAGTTAGGTGATCAGGTACTTCTTTCTACTAAATATCTAAGGTTACAGATACCAAGTAAAAAAATTAGCTAATCAGTATATAGGACCTTTTTCAATTGACAAAATCATCAATCCTAATGCAGTGAGATTAAAGCTACCACAACATTACAAAATACATAATACATTTCATGTCTCATTATTAAAACCGCATACTTCAGACCGAAACAGATTAGATTTGACAGTTCCTCCTCCCATACTCCTAAACAATCAAGAAGAGTTTGAGGTAGAAAGAATCCTAGATTCTTGCATTAGGAGAAGGAGATTGGAATATCTGATTCAATGGAAGGGTTATGGACCAGAAGAGAATTCTTGGCAACATCACTCGGAGATTAACGCTCCAAGACTCCTTAGGCGTTTTCATCTCCGTTACCCATCTAAACCTCACCCTGAATCACCGGGGGTGATTCCTTAACGGGGGGGGAGATGTAATATACCTTTAAGGACTGATCCCTCCTACCAACAGCCAAACCCTATTTAAACCTCACATTGCCATATTCAAACTGCCTGTTAATTGATGTACTTTGCTTAAGCCTGCTCTGTTAAGAGTTTAGCTTTATATTCATAGTTCTTAAGACCAGGTCTCTGTTTATTTAACCTTTGAATTATTCAGCTTGTTATAACCTTTACTAGGTTTTACACCTTGAGGTTTATTCAAATCAAACCTTTATCACTTTCAGCTATTCAGCCTTTTTTGCAGCCGCAATATTTAGCTCTGTGTGAGATTCCAGCATCAGCTGTGTATCGGATCATCCTAACCGCAACCGGAAGTAAGTCACACTCTCACCGGCTTCTCACTTCTCCACACGCTGTCGGACAAACAAACCTCCGGATCTTTTCTCACATCAGGTATATTCCTCCCAAGACAAAGGTACTGTGATCGCTTACTTAGAGACTTAAGTGGTAAGATTATATGCCGATAAATCCTCTAAGAACTCGTAAGCACTATTCGTACTAACCTGTGACTGAACAACCAGTTATATTCATATATGCTTCCAAAAGGATGTGAAAGAATGTGTGGGACTTGTAAATATTTTATTCCAGTGAGAGTGTGTGAAGTTTGTTTGCGATACTATTGAAACACCTGTTACAACTTGTTGAAGTGATTATTCCTGCTGAACATTATACCTCTAACCAAGTCATTAAGCAGAAACTTGAGACTGCTATTCTAACACTGCTCATAGGAAACCTGTGTTATAATAAACACACGTTGTTTCTTTTCCAGTGTCATTCATTACTGTATTTGTTACTAATTAGCTCACAGTTTATGATCTTAGTAAATATAACCATTTTGCTGAGACTTAAAACACAAGAGCAACAAAACCAATTTTATATTGGTCAGGAGTATTACACTGCATCAGTATAATAACACAAAGCTCTATAAAATAATGTTTTTAATTTCAAATGTACCTTGGTGTCCTTCACTAAGGTCTGTACTTTGAAAATGTCCGCCACACCCTTTGCGGGATATTTATCAAAGATCTGGTGGACCTGATCCGACAGTGCGGATCAGGTCCGCCAGACCTCACTGAATGCAGAGAGCACTACGCTCTCCCGCATTCAGCATTGCACAAGCAGCTCTTGTGAGCTGCTGGTGCAATGCCGCCCCCTGCAGATTCGCGGCCAATTGACCGCCAGCAGGGAGTGTCAATCAACTTGATCGGGTTGAATTGCAGCGATCTCTGTCTGCCTCCTCAGAGCAGGTGGACAGGTATGGAGCAACGGTCTTTAGACCGCTGCTTCATAACTGGTGTTTCTGGCGAGCCTGAAGGCTCGCCAGAAACACGGGCCCTCAAGCTCCATCCAGAGCTTGATAAATGGGCCCCTTTGTCTGTGCCTATCCCCGGTGTGGTCTTGGATGGAAACTGGTGCTGATCCAATCACCAGTGCTAGTTATACATCTTGGTCATGTGACTAGTTTCCACTCTGGACCAGCATTGCTCTGCAGAGGTTTAAACACAGCTTTGCTGCATCACTAGTGATAATTGATAAAAAGGACATGTTCTAAGGAATTACAACAGTTTATTTTATCACTATAATAGCCCTTTAAGTAAATGTAGTAACAATTTGATGACTCACCTGGTCATATTAATTTAACAGGGAACATCTAAAATTCTTAACCCTAATAAAGCAAAGTTTGTTTCTGTAATGCTCAGAGGTAGTTATTATAAACAATAACACTAAGGCTGACAATAAACTAAATAGTGCAGCGTAGTACTGGTAATAGCCCTTCCACTACCTACTCCTGGTCTTTCTCTATTAAATGTCCCTCTTGCTTTCCTTCCCTGTATCTTGAAAATTCAGAGCAGTTAGGACCTTTGAGATTTAAAGTTCCTGCAGTAATAGACAGCTCCAGCACAGCCACTAGTAATACTAGATACATCTAAATAGCATTGTACTTACATATGGTCAGATTACAAGTGGAGCAGTATTTAACACTCCCACTAGCACGCTATCTCCGCTTCGGTTTGCACTCAGATTACAAGTTGAAAGCAAAGGGTTTTTGCTTGCATGATAACCTGATGTGAGCAAAATGTTGCATATTCCCCCATTGTGGTCAATGAATGAATGTTCTTCACATTGAAGAATATGTTCTATTTATTCATAAATTCATATTTCTATATATATATGATTGTATTTTGATACAATATATATTTATACCTTTATATATACATGATTATATATAGGTATAGATACATACATATATATGGGAATATCCATTTCAAGTAAATACACAGTATAACACGTTATTAAATATATATATTTCATAAATATGTTTTCACATGTTTTCATCTACTTAACTTACACTTATATGTGTATATATGATTTAAGTACCTATATACACATATAAATACATACATAGATATGTACACACACACACACACATATATATATATATATATATATATATATAAATTAATACATACATATACACTTTTAGAGATGTACATGTATGTATGTCCGTAGCCTGTCTTTTTTTCTAATACCTGAGGTCTCATATCTTTGAGCCCTTATCATTTTTTTGTGCAAATTCGAGGGACGCCATCTTGGATGACGTCATTTAAAGGAACCGTCATTCGGCGAGTAGGCGTCGGTTGAAGAGGTTGGATCCGCGTTGGTTGGAAAGAAGATGGCTCCGCTCCGCTCCAGAAGAAAGAAGATTGAAGATGCGGCTTGATAGAAGACTTCATCCCGATGATGGACTTCCGACTTCGGGCCCGATGATGGAGTTCTTCAGCCGCCGCTTGGATCCAGACTTCAGCCCGAGGATGGACGTCACTCTTCAGCCCCCCGCTTGGGCTTGGATCAACACTTCCGAGGCTTGGATCAAGACTTCCGAGGACGGATCGGTGAACCTGGTATGGTGAAGATAAGGTAGGAAGATCTTCAGGGGCTTAGTGTTAGGTTTATTTAAGGGGGGTTTGGGTTAGATTAGGGGTATGTGGGTGGTGGGTTGTAATGTTGGGGGGGTATTGTATGTGGTTTTTTTACAGGCAAAAGAGCTGAATTCTTTGGGGCATGCCCCGCAAAGGGCCCTGTTCAGGGCTGGTAAGGTAAAAGAGCTTTGAACTTTTTTAATTTAGAATAGGGTAGGACATTTTTTTATTTTGGGGGGCTTTGTTATTTTATTAGGGGGCTTAGAGTAGGTGTAATTAGTTTAAAATTGTTGTAATATTTTTCTAATGTTTGTAAATATTTTATTATTTTTTGTAACTTAGTTCTTTTTTATTTTTTGTACTTTAGTTAGTTTATTTCATTGTATTTATTTGTAGATATTGTATTTAATTAATTTATTGATAGTGTAGTGTTAGGTTTAATTGTAGATAATTGCAGATATTTTATTTAATTAATTTATTGATCGTGTAGTGTTAGGTTTAATTGTAACTTAGGTTAGGATTTATTTTACAGGTAATTTTGTAATTATTTTAACTATTTTAGCTATTAAATAGTTCTTAACTATTTAATAGCTATTGTACCTGGTTAAAATAAATACAAAGTTACCTGTAAAATAAATATAAATCCTAAAATAGCTATAATATAATTATTATTTATATTGTAGCTATATTAGGGTTTATTTTACAGGTAAGTATTTGGCTTTAAATAGGAATAATTTTTTTAATAAGAGTTAATTTATTTCGTTAGATTTATATTATATTTAACTTAGGGGGGGTGTTAGTGTTAGGGTTAGACTTAGCTTTAGGGGTTAATCCATTTATTACAGTAGCGGCGAGATTCGGTCAGCAGATTAGGGGTTAATAATTGAAGTTAGGTGTCGGCGATGTTAGGGAGGGCAGATTAGGGGTTAATACTATTTATTATAGGGTTATTGAGGCGGGAGTGAGGCGGATTAGGGGTTAATAACTTTATTATAGTAGCGGTGCGGTCCGCTCAGCAGATTAGGGGTTAATAAGTGTAGGCAGGTGGAGGCGA
The DNA here is from genome assembly GCF_027579735.1 of Bombina bombina. Classification (NCBI taxonomy): domain Eukaryota; kingdom Metazoa; phylum Chordata; class Amphibia; order Anura; family Bombinatoridae; genus Bombina; species Bombina bombina. Next base: position 129,260,464 of record NC_069508.1, read on the forward strand.
CGTTGAGGGGGGCAGATTAGGGGTTAATAAATATAATATAGGGGTTGGTGGTGTTAGGGGCAGCAGATTAGGGGTACATAGGCATAATGTAAGTAGCGGCGGTTTACGGAGCGGCAGATTAGGGGTTAAAAAAAATATGCAGGTGTCAGCGATAGCGGGAGCAGCAGATTAGGGGTTAATAAGTGTAAGGTTAGGGGTGTTTAGACTCGGGGTTCATGTTAGGGTGTTAGGTGCAGACGTAGGAAGTGTTTCCCCATAGGAAACAATGGGGCTGCGTTAGGAGCTGAACGCGGCTTTTTTGCAGGTGTTAGGTTTTTTTTCAGCTCAAACAGCCCCATTGTTTTCTATGGGGGAATCGTGCACGAGCACGTTTTTGAAGCTGGCCGCGTCCCGCTGGTATCGAGAGTTGCAGTGGCGTTAAATTATGCTCTACGCTCCCTTTTTGGAGCCTAACACACTGAAAACCCAGCCATTCTGTGAACTCTAAATACCAGCGGTATTTAAAAGGTGTGGGAGAAAAAAAGCACGCGTAGCTAACGCACCCCTTTGGCCGCAGAACTCTAAATCTAGGCGTTACTATTTGTGATTTTTTAGCATTGATATTAAATATTTCTAGCATTGATATTTGTGATTTTTTAGCATTGATATTAAATATTTTTATATGATATAGTTATCTTGTTAATATATGGTATAACCTTACCTTACCTTTTATCTATAGTAATATTTATGACAGTTTTCAATACCATTAACCTCTAATTTGTATGTTAAATATCTATTATATTATATATATATATTTGATCTTATTAGAACTCAGCCTAATGCGCCTCTCTTATCTTTCCTTGTTTATCCACTAGCTTTTTAACTGTGTTTGAGGGATCACAGTCTATACTAGAGTCGGCTTTGAGTTATTAAGGTATCAGTCCAGACCCACCACCTACTGTTTTTATCTTAACCAGAGCTCTGAGGTTGTCATTCTAGCATAAATTGCACACAAACACCCGCAATATACCCCTTATCGCTCATGCGCAACTGTCAGTACTCCACTCATAATCTGGCTCTAAATGTATTAGTCAGCGCTGCAGAATCTGTTGGCGCTTTAGAAATAAAGAATAATAATAATAATGGCTGAATTTTTAAAAACAGAACTCAAAAAGGGTATATAAAGTTTGAGCTTTTAATTATATTTAAGCTAGGGGGTGTTAGGGTTAGGGTTAGACTTAGATTTAAGGGTTAATAAATGTAGTAAAGTGGTGACGACGTTGGGGCAGCAGATTAGGGGTTAATAAATGTAGGTAGGTGGCGGTGATTTTAGAGGCTGCAGATTAGGGGTTAATAATATTTAACTAGTGTTTGCGAGGCAAGAGTACAGCGGTTTAGGGGTTAATATGTTTATTCTAGTGGCGGTGATGGTCGGGAGCTGCAGATTAGGGGATAATAATTTTATTATAGTGTTTGCGATGCGGGAGGGCCTCGGTTTAGGGGTTAATAGGTAGTTTATGGGTGTTAGTGTACTTTTTAGCACTTAAGTTATGAGTTTTATGTTACAGCTTTGTAGTGTAAAACTCATAACTACTGACTTTAGAATGCGTTACGAATCTTGACGGGATAGGGTGTACCGCTCACTTTTTGGCCTCCCAGGACAAGATCGTAATCCCGGTGCTATGGAAGTCCCATAGAAAAAATTTGCGTAAGTTGATTTGCGGTAAGGCCAAAAAAGTGTGCGGTGCCCCTAAATCTGCAAGACTCGTAATAGCAGCGGTAGTAAAAATGCAGCGTTATGAGGCTTAACGCTGCTTTTTTACTTATAACACAAGACTCGTAATCTAGCCAAAAGTTACTTAAAATTGCATGCTCTATATGAATCATAAAAGAAAAAAATTGGGCTTATTATCCCTTGAATGAAATTATGATGCAAATAATCAGAAGTGGAGGAAATATTTTGAGTGCTATAATTCTTGGACAATTTTAATGTTTTTTGTTGTTGCTGCTTATGGTTCAATTCTAACTTTGCATGGTTGCAGGGAACTATGTGTTTAAATGCTAATAAGGGCTAATGGAAAATAATCACAATCTTGGGTGGGCAGAAGGATTTATTTAAAAGGGTCTTGCCCTTTGACATTTTAAGCTTTTTTAACCTTTAAGGAAGTAACTGAATGCTTTTTAAATAGAAAAATGCACTTTTCTAACTGCTGATAGTATCTTTTTAGCAATGTTGGTATGATCACCAAGAACAGAGAAAATGTATTTTTTAACATAATTTAACATAAAAATCAGGAATTAGTGACATTTCCCATAGAATTAGGTATCAGTGGACTGTTCAGCCAAAATTTAAATATAATTTTAATTAAGTGAACATTATATAAATATATATTACAAATTATTGTATGTTTTTAAGTAAACTATAAATTGTGAGATATAGGGGCATATTTATCAAGTTCCGTATGGAGCTTGAGGCCCCTTGTTCCCGGCGAGCCTTCAGGCTCGCCGGAAACAGAAGTTATGAAGCAGCGGTCTAAAAACCGCTGCTTCATAACTTGTCCGCCTGTTCTGAGGCGGCGAAGAGAAATCAACCCGATCGAATATGATCGGGTTGATTGACACCCTCTGCTAGCAGCCGATTGGCCGTGAATCTGCAGGGGGCAGCATTGCACCAGCGGTTCACAAGAACTGCTGGTGCAATGATAAATGCCAACAGCGTATGCTGTAGGCATTTATTAATGTGCAGCGGACTTGATCTGCTATATCGGATCATGTCCGCTCGCACCATAGTAAATAGGCCCCATAATCTAGTTTTGACTACTGGGAAAATAAGGTGAAAACATAAAGTAAAATGAAATTGTAAGTCAAGAAATGGCAAACAACTAATTTATTAAAATAGTTAAACATCGCTCTCTTTCTCTCTCTGGCCCTGATGATAAAAGCATTGTCAGAAATGGCCTTTTTGGCCTCACCAGTCTCACAATCCGTGGGTCCAGCGATATTTTAAAAGAGAGTGGGCTGACCCTCTCTGTTGTGACAAGTGGCACTGTGTCTCCCATAGGAAATAATAGGTCTCTAAATTACAGCAAAAGCCCAGCAACCTATTTCCAATCTCTGAAGGGAGGGGGGTCTGATTGGCTGATTGATTTTTAAAATGCAGTATAATGGTTTTTTTAAAATTATTATTTTGTTGTGTATTCTGTGTGTGATGATGTATATTATTCTACTGGTTTAGAATAGTAACAACAATGTACTGTTCTTTTTTACTTAGGGGTCTTAGGTTAGGGTTTCAGGGGTTTTGCAGTTAGGGGGTTAATAGTGAAGGATTTTTACATTGTGGTGGATGTGTGGCTGTTTAGGAGTAAATAGTGTTGGAGGTTTACATTATGATGGGGGATGTGGCAGTTTAGGGGTTATTAGTATAGTAAGGTTAAATTGCGATGAGGGCTGTTGCAGTTTAGGGGTTAAAGGGACAATATACACCAATTTTCCCATAACTGCATGTAATAAACATTACTATAAAGAAGAATATGCACAGATGCTGATCTAAAAATCCAGTATAAAACCTTTTAAAAACTTACTTAGAAGTTCCCAGTTATCACTGTTGATGAAGTAGTCTGGGACACCCACTGAAAGGAGCTGTGTAAACAAAAAGAACAGACACTCCCCACCTCCCCATTCCTTGCATATGAAAAGACAAATAACATAAACAGGAGCCTGCAGGAGTCTGTAAACGCGTGTATACATCTGGCACTGCGGGGCTTGGTTAGGAGTCTGAAAATCAGCACAATGTTCTTAAAAAATAGCAAAACTGTACATTGTTACAAACACACGACCAGATGGGCTATATAAATTGATCATCTACAAAACATTTATGCAAAGAAAAATCTAGTGTACAATGTCCCTTTAAGAGTGTAGAGGGGTTATATTGTGATGGGGTAGTGGTGGTCTAGGGGTTAAACTGTATCAAGGTTATATTGCAATGGGGTTGTGGCAGTTTAGGGGTTGATACTGCAGAGGGGTTATTTTGCCTTTGGAGTTCTGGGGGTTTAGGGGTTATTAGTGTAGTGGGTTTAAAGTGCAATGGTGTTGTGTCGGTTTAGGGGTTACTAGTGTAGAGGAATTATAATGTGATGGATGTTCTTGCAGTTTAGGGGTAAATAGGGTAAGGCTGTATAGGGAGCTTATTGCTTTTTTTCTTTTTGCATTATTAGAATAATGAATGAACACGTATTAAATATTTTCATTAATACATTATTTCGCTAATCTTTTCATTTGTGTTGGCTGCCGTTTGTTTATTCCGTTGTGTACCAAATGCACAAATTAGGCACTGCACTTGTTTAAAAGGGATTATTTATATTTCATCTTCAATATAGGGGGCAATTCTGCTTTTAAAACTCCCACAGAGATGTATAGTAAAAAGCCTCTCGGCTAGACTGCATTCAAACACTGATTTAACCCCTTTTTAAAAATTAATTGTGCCAATTCTATAAAGCTTTCTGGGCTTGAGAGATTCAATAAGAAGATATACCCTTTCCTAATTCCATAAAGGAAGTTTTTACTTTGAGAACAGTGTGTCTTGCAAAGGGGGTGTTCCCTGTTTTTAGGTATGTGTAGGTGATGCATACACTACACTTGAACTAACAAAAAATCATCATTTAAAAATGGTATTAAATGAATAAATGAAATGTTAAAAATAAAATACACAGCAAAAAACATTTTTATACGAAAATAGAGGCATTTTTAAGATACTATACACTAAAAGTGGAATAATATCATTATCATTAGATGCAGGAATAAATTTTTAAAGTACCCCCACTCTCTCCAGCAAAGTTTCCTTTTCCATCAAGCTTGGTTTCTTTTTATGGGAGAAACTTGGAAACTCCCTGTAACAACTCCATTTTACAGAAATCCCACAGAAATCCCTCAGGGCATCCTTTGCGAGTGTTAGCGTGGAAAACCACGTCTGATCCAACAAAGAATATTTCTCTCTGTTCCTTTCTCTGTCTGCTGACAGGATCTTTGCTGGAGCTTAACAGGAAGGAAATACCCTAAGAAGCATAATGAAATATATTACATTCTCAGGTTATTAAAAGGACAGGATACCCAAACGTTAAAGTGATAGAAAGTGATGCAGCATAGCTGTAAAAAAGCTGACTAGAAAACATCACAAGAATATATCTATGTAAAAAAGGAAGATATTTTACCTCAAAATTTCCTCAGTTGCCACATCCCATTTTAAATGGGCTTTAAGCAGCCAATCAGGATGCTAATCTTGGGACTTGCAAGGGAGAGTGCATCTGGCATCTGCAGATTAAGAGCTGTTGAACAGTCAATAGGATTTCAGTAGCTCTCATCCTATTGGCTGATTTGAAAATATCAGCCAAGAGGAATGCAACAGTACCCCAATATAAAACAGGTACCTTGCATTCAAGCTTCAGTGTGCAGCGGTGATCGTACAAAGAGGATGCTCCACGCTGGATTGGTCCGCGGTCACCGGTCCTGTACCACGATCACCTCGGCTCTGCGTCGCTTGGTCCTGGATGAAGATAGAAGAGGTCCTTGCACTGGATGAATGTATCTCTGCCTAGAAAAAGACCTTCAGTGCCTGGAAGAAGACCTTCTCCACCGGACTTCAGGAACAGTGGGCACCCATTTGGGGGTTAGACTTAGGTTTTATTTTTATTTTCTTGGGTGTTTTTTTTTAAATTAGGACTTTGTTATTTTAATGGGCTGCAAAAGAGCTGGTTGCCCTTTTAAGGGCAATGCCCATAAAAATGCCCCTTTAGGGGCAATGGGTAGCTTAGGGTTTTTTTTAGTATTAGGTTTTTTTTATTTTGGGGGAGTTTGGTGGGTTGGAGGGTTTACTGTTAGGGGTTAATTTGTATTTTTAGGTAAAAGAGCTGATTGCTTTAGGGCAAGGCCCTACAAAAGGCTGTTTTTATTTTGGGGGAGCTTTTTTATTTTTATAGGGTTATTAGATTAGGTTGAATTTTTTTATTTTTGATAATTTGGTTTATTTTTTTTCTGTGATTTTAGACTTTTTTATTTTTTGTAATTTTAGATGTAATTATTGTAATTTAATCTTAGGTTTTATTTTTAAATTAATGTTAGGATTTTTTATTTTAATTGTAACAGTATTTTTGTAATTTATGTAATAGGGGTTAATTTAGAGGGTGTTAGGTTAGGGGGCTTAGTGATTGGTTATTTGCGTTGTGGTGGGATTACGGATTAGGGGTTAATAGTTTAAATAGCTAGATTGCGTTGTGGGGGGATGGCGGCTTAGGGTTAATAGTTTAAATAGGTACTTTGCGATGTGGGGGAATGATGGTTTAGAGGTTAATACATTGTATTGTTAGTTGCAATGTAGGGGCATGGTGGATTAGGGGTTAATAGTTTAAATAGGTAGATTGCGCTGTAGGTGAATAGTGGACTAGGAGTTAATACGTTTTATTGTTAGTTGCAATGTGGAGGAATGGCGGTTTAGAGATTAAAAACTTTTATTGTTACTTGCAATATGGGCGGTTGGCGGTTTAGTGGTTAATACATTTATTATAAGTTGTGATGTGGGGGGGATGGCGAATAAAGGGGTTTTGACATGTCAGGTTAGATTTCAATGAGAAAAAGGTCTCAAAAAGCACCTTTTTCCTGTTTTACACCTAGTTGAGCTAGTTGTGACTTTTTTTTTAATGTATTAGCAGCCTCCTACAGTGTATTAACGGTTTGCACCGGGCATTGGAAACCTGGTATTATTTAAAGATTAGCAGTTTCTGATACTTTGTATGGGACACGATAATGTTTTCGGCAGCCGGAGTACGGTTGACGAAATTGAGTTATAACGGGCCGTTGGAAGCAGTCGGGGAACTATTGCTTCGGACAGTTTATTTAACAGTTTGCGAGCGCACGCAAACCTAATTACGGCTCAATGGAAATGACCTGCAGCTGACAGTAACTGAATGATAACATTCCCAGAGCACTTACTATTGTGAGCTGATGACATTTTGAGGTAAAATATCTTCTTTTTTTACGTAGATATGTTAAGGTAACATTTTCCTGTTAGCTTTTTACAGTTATGCTGCATCATTTTCAAGTGATTTAGTATATGGGTATTATGTCACTTTAAGTTGTGAGTCAACAAACTACTTGTTAAGGAACAGCAGTTCCAACCTCTCCGCGGGACTTAAATCAATACTTATTTTTTCATCTGGTGTGACTGACAGGCCCTGCTGTTGTGCAGCTGGTCACATGAGGGCAGGGGGCAGTGCTACATAATCATAGGTTGTGTAATAATAATTGTTAGTAGCGAACCTTTCTTATCCACTGCCTGCTCACCACTAACAAAGGCTGAAAACCGTGACTGCCCTGTAAGCTAAACAGTAAATACAAAAAAAAAAAAAAAAAAACTTGGTATTTGAAATGAATAATGCCAAAAATAAAAGAGAGCTTTGCTAAAATGTGCTTACCTGGTAAGAGGTGAAAAGAAGTGAGATTTAGCTTATTAGTATGTTCATGTTAATTAAGCTTTTTACACTACTTATGAGATAATCATAAATATAGCTATATCTGCACATTTATACATTTGCAATAGTTTCATATGACATATGAATGATATACTAGGCACTGTGATCTTTTAAAGCAGTATAGTATTTCGAGTGCATGCACTGTCAGTCAAACATGTTAAAAGGTAAAGAAGTCTTATTTTATAGCACTTATCATTGCAAATCTTCTTGCAATACTATGTTAACTCACTGATATAAACAAAAAAGAAGTGGAATTATACCACATTTAGTTGACAAGAAAAAAAAAACATTTTAAAGTTTGCCTATCATACACCTAGATTATGAGTTTTGCGTTAGAGGCTATGCGATGCTAACGAGCAGTTTTCCCTCACCACTCACTTACCTGCAGCGCTGGTATTACGAGTTTTCAGAAACCCATTGTTAAAAGACAAGAAGTGAGCGTTGAGCAAAATTTTGCACATTACGCACTTCAATACCAGCGCTGCTTAAGTCAGCGGTGAGCTGGTGTAACGTGCTCGTGCACGATTTCCCCATAGGAATCAACGGGGAGAGCCGGCTGAAAAAAAGTCTAACACCTGAAAAAAGCAGCGTAAAACTCACTAACGCAGCCCCATAGGAATCAATGGGGCTGCGTTAGTGAGTTTTACGCTGCTTTTTTGCAGGTGTTAGACTTTTTTTCAGCCGGCTCTCCCCGTTGATTCCTATGGGGAAATAAAAGTTATGTCTACACCTAACACCCTAACATGAACCCCGAGTCTAAACACCCCTAATCTGCCGCCCCCGACATCGCCGACACCTACATTATATTATTAACCTCTAATCTGCCGCTCCGGACACCGCCACCACCTACATTATACTTATGAACCCCTAATTTGCTGCCCCCAACATCGCCGACACCTACATTATATTTATTAACCCCTAATCTGCTGCCCCCAATGTCGTCGCCACCTACCTACACTTATTAACCCCTAAACCGCCGCACTCTCACCTCGCAAACATTAGTTAAATATTATTAACCCCTAATCTGCCGGCCCTAACATCGCTGCCACCTACCTACATTTATTAACCCCTAATCTGCCGTCCCCAATGTTGCAGCCACTATATTAAAGTTATTAACCCCTAAACCTAAGTCTAATCCTAAACCTTACACCCCCTATTTTAATAGGGCTATTAGATTAGGTGTAATTAGTTTAAATTTCTGTAATTTGTTTATTATTTTCTGTAATTTAGTGTTTTTTTTGTACTTTAGCTAATTTAATGTATTTAATTGTATTTAATTTAGTTATTTTATTTAATTATAGTGTAGTGTTAGGTGTTAGTGTAACAGGTTAGGTTTTATTTTACAGGTAAATTTGTCTTTATTTTAACTAGGTAGTTATTAAATAGTTAATAACTATTTAATAACTATTATACCTAGTTAAAATAAATACAAACTTGCCTGTAATAAAAATAAATCCTAAAATAGCTACAATGTAACTATTAGTGATATTGTAGCTATATTAGGGTTTATTTTACAGGTAAGTATTTAGTTTTATATTGGAATAATTTAATTAATGATAGGAATATTTGTTTAAATTATATTTAAGTTAGGGGGTGTAAGGTTTAGGGTTAGACTTAGGTTTAGGGGTTAATAACTTTAATATAGTGGGGACGACGTTGGGGGCGGCAGATTAGGGGTTAATAAATGTAGGTAGGTGGCGGCCGATGTTAGGGCCGGCATATTAGGGGTTAATAATATTTAACTAATGTTTGCGAGGCGGGAGTGCGGCGGTTTAGGGGTTAATATGTTTATTTTAGTGGCATCAACGCTGGGGCGGCAGATTAGGGGTTAATAAGTGTAGGTAGGTGGTGGTGACATTGGGGGCGGAAGATTAGGGGTTAATAAATATAATGTAGGTGTCGGCGATGTTGGGGTCAGCAGATTAGGGGTTCATACATATAATGTAGGTGGCGGTGGTGTCCGGAGTGGCAGATTAGGGGTTAAAAAAAATATTTTAGTATTTGCGATGCAGGAGGGCCTCGGTTTAGGGATTAATAGGTAGTTTATGGGTGTTAGAGTACTTTTTAGCACTTTGGTTATGAGTTTTATGCTACGGCGTTGTACCATAAAACTCATAACTACTGACTTTTAAATGCGTTAGGACTCTTGACGGGGTAGGGTGTACCGCTCACTTTTTGGCCTCCCAGGACAGACTCGTAATACCGGCGCTATGGAAGTCCCATAGAAAAAAGAAACTTTACGAAGTTTACGTAAGTCGTTTTGCGGTAAGGCCAAAGAAGTGTGCAGTGACCCTAAACCTGCAAGACTCGTAATACCAGCTGGCGTAAAAAAGCAGCGTTAGGACCTCTTAACGCTGCTTTTTTACCCTAACGCACAACTCGTAATCCTGCCGATGGTGTTGTACTACTATATGCAGTAAAAAAAAAAAAGTGTGTGTGTGTTTCTCTCTCTCTTATATATATATATATATATATATATATATATATATATATATATATATATATATATATATATATACAGTATATATATATAAATATACAGTATATATATATATATATATATATATAAAAATATATATATATATATATATATATATATATATATATATATATATATATATATATATATATATATATATATAAAGAGAGAGAGACAAACACATTTTTGATAGGATATAATTTTTTAAATAAAAATAGAACATTATGATACATTTTCCATATTTTGAATGTTATTCTAATTTATAAAAAAAACAAACTACAACATTCTAAAAGTTAAAGTATCGTCTCATATTTTAAATATCAAATAGCTTCAAGCACATTTATGCTCACATTATGGCGTTATTAAGCACTTTTATTAGTGCAGAGTTGGGCTTCAGATTTTCAGGCTAAATTTTGACAACACCCAGATTATATACAGGGAATTATAGTTTGATAATGGTTTGATAATGGTCAAAGTCCTGGTGTTTAATATTATGCTAAACATATAATCACAGCCCCCTGATCACATTGCTTTTTATTTATTTATTATCTATTGACTTGCATTTTAGCCAATTAGTGCTGTGTTGTGCTATGGCCCACATGAGCTAGCAGTCTCCTATTGTGAAAAGCTAATACAAAAGCATGTGATAAGAGGCTGTCTTTAGCTGACAAATGGGTAGTAAAGGGATTAGCTATCTTTTTAAACAATAATAATTTTAATCTAGATTGTCCCTTTAACTACAGGTTTCAGACACCAGCAATGTAACCCTCAGACCTTCTAATGCAAAAATATAATGGATTCATATATTAATACATAAAGGGCTAGATTATGAGTGGAAGAGGTAGTTTGCGATCCCACTCGTGCATTAACCCCGCTAGACTTCGACTTTTTACTCGTATTGCAAGTTGAAAGTAAAAAGTCAAATTTGGAATATTGCGACTGCTTTAATTTATTGCCCCATAGAGTTCAATGGAGATCAAAAAGTGGAAAAAAACAACTAAAACACCCTTACTCGTGCGCAAACCTGATCGCATTTTCTCAAGTGCGCTAACCCAACATGAAATATTAATATTTCGCATTCCAGTGTTCTTCACATAGCAGAATATGTTCTATTTATTCATACATATATATTTCTAAATATATCTGTTTTTTTGGTAAAACCAATATCTATACCTATAAATATAGTTGATTTGATATAGGTATATACAGTATATATATATATATATATATATACAGGGAGTGCAGAATTATTAGGTAAGTTGTATTTTTGAGGATTAATTTTATTATTGAACAACAACCATGTTCTCAATGAACCCAAAAAACTCATTAATATCAAAGCTGAATAGTTTTGGAAGTAGTTTTTAGTTTGTTTTTAGTTATAGCTATTTTAGGGGGATATCTGTGTGTGCAGGTGACTATTACTGTGCATAATTATTAGGCAACTTAACAAAAAACAAATATATACCCATTTCAATTATTTATTTTTACCAGTGAAACCAATATAACATCTCAACATTCACAAATATACATTTCTGACATTCAAAAACAAAACAAAAACAAATCAGTGACCAATATAGCCACCTTTCTTTGCAAGGACACTCAAAAGCCTCCCATCCATGGATTCTGTCAGTGTTTTGATCTGTTCACCATCAACATTGCGTGCAGCAGCAACCACAGCCTCCCAGACACTGTTCAGAGAGGTGTACTGTTTTCCCTCCTTGTAAATCTCACATTTGATGATGGACCACAGGTTCTCAATGGGGTTCAGATCAGGTGAACAAGGAGGCCATGTCATTAGATTTTCTTCTTTTATACCCTTTCTTGCCAGCCACGCTGTGGAGTACTTGGACGCGTGTGATGGAGCATTGTCCTGCATGAAAATCATGTTTTTCTTGAAGGATGCAGACTTCTTCCTGTACCACTGCTTGAAGAAGGTGTCTTCCAGAAACTGACAGTAGGACTGGGAGTTGAGCTTGACTCCATCCTCAACCCGAAAAGGCCCCACAAGCTCATCTTTGATGATACCAGCCCAAACCAGTACTCCACCTTGCTGGCATCTGAGTCGGACTGGAGCTCTCTGCCCTTTACCAATCCAGCCACGGGCCCATCCATCTGGCCCATCAAGACTCACTCTCATTTCATCAGTCCATAAAACCTTAGAAAAATCAGTCTTGAGATATTTCTTGGCCCAGTCTTGACGTTTCAGCTTGTGTGTCTTGTTCAGTGGTGGTCGTCTTTCAGCCTTTCTTACCTTGGCCATGTCTCTGAGTATTGCACACCTTGTGCTTTTGGGCACTCCAGTGATGTTGCAGCTCTGAAATATGGCCAAACTGGTGGCAAGTGGCATCTTGGCAGCTGCACGCTTGACTTTTCTCAGTTCATGGGCAGTTATTTTGCGCCTTGGTTTTTCCACACACTTCTTGCGACCCTGTTGACTATTTTGAATGAAACGCTTGATTGTTCGATGATCACGCTTCAGAAGCTTTGCAATTTTAAGAGTGCTGCATCCCTCTGCAAGATATCTCACTATTTTTTACTTTTCTGAGCCTGTCAAGTCCTTCTTTTGACCCAAAGGAAAGGAAGTTGCCTAATAATTATGCACACCTGATATAGGGTGTTGATGTCATTAGACCACACCCCTTCTCATTACAGAGATGCACATCACCTAATATGCTTAATTGGTAGTAGGCTTTCAAGCCTATACAGCTTGGAATAAGACAACATGCATAAAGAGGATGATGTGGTCAAAATACTAATTTGCCTAATAATTCTGCACTCCCTGTATATATATATATATATATATATATATATATATATATATATATATATATATATATATATATATATATATATATATATATACGAATATCTTTTTATAAATACTTTTAACATATTCCCCTATGTGAAATATTTATAGTAAATACACAGAATAACAATAGAATATGAATATTGCATAAATATCTTTTTACATGTTTTCATTTACTCGACTGCAAAGCGCTCCAATGCACTTATATATGTCTATATATGTATACATACATGTTTATATATGCATGTAAATACATCTATACCTATGTAAATACATATGTACACTCATATAAAAATATATAGGCATGTTTATATATGTATTTCTATGTTAAAGCCCTTTGCTTGCCTTTTTTGTTCTAATACCAGAGACTTTATAACTTTAAGGCCTTTTAACTTTTTAATGCAATTTTTAAACTAATTTTTATTAGACTGTGTTATTATGAGTGTGACTGTAACGTAGAATGTACTTTTTATGTGTTTTGTGGCAACTTTGTTGTCTCACTTAACAGTTAATCAGAGCTCGGAGGTTGTGATATCCTGATGTGCGTTAAATTCAATCGCACTCAAGCAAAGGCGTTTACTTTTAATAGTAACATAGAAGATAAGGTTGAAAAAAAGACTGAAGTCCATTGAGTTCAACCTATACAAATCTAAAATACTTACAAAAAGCTCCAGTTAAGCTTAAATAACCCCATTAAAAGGTGACCCATTTAATACTAGCAATCATATCCATGAATTTTGTTTATATACAGAAATGTATCCAGACTATTTTTAAATGTATCTATGGTATTGGCATTCACTACCTCCTTTGGTAATGAGTTCCACAATTTTATTGCTCTTACAGTGAAAAAACGTTTCCGTTGCAGGAGATTAAATCTCCTTTCCTCCAGCCTTAAATTATGACCTCTTGTCAGAAACAATTTTCTTGGAATAAACAGAGCTTCTGCCATCTCTGTATATGGGCCTTGAATATATTTATATAAAGTAATCATGTCACCTCTCAAGCGCCTTTTTTCTAAAGAAAACATACCCAGTTTGGCTAGCCTCTCCTCATAGGTTCATTTCTCCAATCCCCTTATTAGCTTTGTGGCCCTTCTCTGAACTTTTTCTAGTTCTGCAATATCTTTTTTAGCGATCGGTCCCCAGAACTGCACTCCAAACTCAAGGTGAGGTCTTACCAGGGCTTTATATAATGACAGAATTATGCTTTCCTCCCTTGAATCAATGCCTCTTTTAATACATGCTAGTATCTTTTTAGCCTTTGAAGCCGCTGCCCTGCATTGTGCACCCATCTGTAGCTTGTTATCTATTACTACTCCAAAATCCCTTTCCTCCTGTGTTTGGCTAAGTCTTGTCCCATTTAAAAAATACGTAGCCTGAATATTACAAAACTTTCAGTGGTAATTTGGTACCCCACTTGCTCTCACTATTTCAGGCCTTAGACGGCGGTGAGCAGTTCACAACCTTAATTAAAGAAGCACATATTGCGGTGATCCCTAAGTTAGAAACCTTGTCAGATACCCTTTCTAAATTTAGACCGATCTCACTGTTAAACACAGATCTCAAAATATACGCAAAAATTTTAGAGGCCAGAATTAGCCCTCTCCTCCCGATATTAGTGCACACGGATCAGGTGGGATTTGTCCCTGGCAGGGAAGCCAGGGACAATACCATCAGAGCCCTACAGTTGATTGAATATGCTAGGAAGCAAGGAATAGGTTCTATCTTGCTAACATCAGATGCGGAAAAGGCATTTGACCGCCTCAACTGGTCCTTTCTGTTTGCCACCCTGAGGAAGTTTGGTTTCGGGGAACTAGCCATAAAAAGAATTCAATCATTGTATGTTAATCCGACGGCCAAAATAAAACTGAATGGCGTACTGTCAGACGCCTTTCAGATAGGTAATGGTACGAGGCAGGGGTGTCCCTTGTCCCCCTTTCTATTTGTATTAGGAATAGAGAAATTAGCAGCGCGCATAAGACAAAATGAGATGATAAGAGGCATCCCTTTGGGACAGAATGATTACAAAATCTCACTGTACGCGGACGACGTGTTGCTGTCTCTTTCATCCCCGGCCACATCCTTGCCAGCTTAAACTGAGGAGTTTAGGGAATTTGGCAGATTATCTTATTTTTCGGTTAACCACCAAAAGTCTGAAATATTGAATATAAGCCTGAAAAAGGCCGAGCTAGAATCCTTAATGGTAAACTGCCCTTACCAACTCCAAACTAAAGCCATCAAATATCTGGGAATCAAATTAACATCCAAACATAAATCACTTTTTAGTCTCAATTTCACGACATTATACAACTCCACACAGACTGATCTGAGGACATGGGCTTTGAAGCCCATCTCTTGGTGAGGCAGGATACAAACTTTGAAAATGACAACCCTTCCTAGAATATTATACACTATGCAGGCACTCCCAATCCATCTCCCACCTAGTTTTCTAAGAAATCTACAGGTTCTACTGAATAAGTATGTGTGGGGTTCAGTAAAGCCTCGGGTAGATAGGAATACACTCTACAGGACTCTAGCTGAAGGGGGGGTTGGGCTCCCATGTTTAGAGACGTATTACAGAGCCATAGCAGTTCAAAGAATACTTGATTGGCACAAGAATGCCCTCACGAAAGCTTGGATAACAATTGACTCACACATTTTGAAAACCCCACAAGTAGGCTCCTTATGCTGGATCCCAAAATCGCATAGTCCAGAAGCAGCGAGTTCTTTTGAAATTTATAATTCAGTGTTTACAATATGGGATGGGATTTTAAAGACCCAACCCTATATATCTGTAATGTTAAAGATACTATGTTGTAGTATGAAAAATATATGAATGAATCACAACTGCTGAGTAAAAAGGATTTGTAGCAAGGTTTAAACTAGATAATAACATGGATTACTAAAGGAAGTAATGTTAGAATCCGAGTATAAACTTTGCAAGTTTGTTATATGGTTTAATAGGATTAGATATTTCTATAGCTGTATCAAGAAATGATTATTTGAGGAACAACAGAAAAACCATCACTATAACCAAAGAGGAAAAATGAAACAGTGTTAACACAAAAATTAGCTACAATGAAAGTAAAAAGCTTTACCACAATATATCAGGAATTATGGCAAGTATGCGTAGCAGTTATTACAAAAGAAAGATAATATCATGAAAAATAAGTAAGCGGTTACAGACTGTACCTTGAGGGTAAACAAAGTATTGAGAAAGTTTAAGGAGAAATCTCACGGCTTGAATAGGTGAAGCGGTTGCAGCGCTGATGCCGAAAATGTTGGCGTGTGACGTCACAGCTCCACGATGCAGGGCGGAGGATTAGGCTGAATGAAGCAAGCTGGCAGCAACGGCTTGAGAGAAAATGACAATCCGGTAACAAAAGATGTAGGCTGAATTCAGCAAGAGAAGTTTAGTGAATCCTCAAAAGAATAATTTAGGTTGAAATCCAAAGAGGTAAATTAGAGCTCAGTTTGAATCACACTATGGACAGTGGAAAACAATAACAAGCAAAGTGGAGAGGGGGGAGGAGGCTTAAATAGCATAGCAGGTAAATTGATCAGAGAATTAAAGGGATATACACAGTACAAGTAACTGGTTATTATTAAACAATATGTAAACGTGACAGGATGCTCCCCTAAATGATCCACTCTGTGGATCAGGGATGAGGGCGATCCGGATTCTGTTGATGGAATTGCGAGATGAGTCTGGGGGCAGATATATTGACAGCTGGCTCCCAAGAGTCATGTTCTGAAGTGTAGCCTTTCCATCTTATCAGATACTGTAAGTTACCCCTATACATTCTAGAGTCAAGTATGGATTTAACCTCATATTCAATGTTGGGATCAATGGAGATAGGAGGAATACTTTGGCGTGAAGTGGCATCACGTACAGAACGGTAGGGTTTTAGTAGGGAAACATGGAAGGTTGGGTGTATTTTCAAAGTGCTAGGTAATTGTAACCGAAATGCATTTTCATTTATGATTTTGATTATCTGAAAAGGTCCAATGAATAAAGGTGAAAGTTTTTTACTAGGAGTATTAAGATGTAAGTTTTTGGTTGAGAGCCAAACTAAATCTCCAAGGGAATACCGTGGTGGAGCCATCCTTCTTAAATCGTAATAAAGTTTCTGTTTGGTTTTAGCTTGTTCAATAGCGTTCTTGACTTTTGTAAAATTAGAAGTGATGGAAGTTGTTAAATCAGAGATATATGGTAATGAACTTATTTGGGGTAGTAGTTGAAATGTTGGATGGAATCCATAGTTAATGAAGAATGGAGTCTGGTTGGTTGTGGAATGTACTGTGTTGTTGAATGTAAATTCGGCGTAGGGCAGATGTTGAGACCAAGAGTGTTGGTCGACATGACAATAAGACCTTAGGAATTGTTCAATGCTTTGGTTAGACCTTTCAGTCTGTCCATTAGTCTGAGGATGATAAGAGGTTGAAAGTCTTTTGTCAATATTGAAAATCTTGCAAAATTCAGTCCAGAGAGAACTAGTAAACTGGGAACCACGGTCTGTTAAAATGCGTCGAGGGAGACCGTGAAGTCTGAAGACGTGTAGTAGGAGCAGTTGTATAGTTTCGGCAGCGGTAGGTAGCTTGTGGTACGGTATAAGATGTATCATTTTACTGAATAAGTCCACCACGACAAGGATAGTGGTATAATTGGAGGATCTGGGGAGATCAACGACATAATCCAAAGCTATATCGGCCCAAGGTCGTGATGGAGTAGGTAAAGGCATGAGTAAGCCATAGGGTCTATGTTTTGATCTTTTAGTGGTGGCACAAACTGAACAGGAGTTAATGTATTTCATTATGTCGGTATTCATATCAGGCCACCAGTAACTCCTTTTGATAAGCTCTTGTGTCTTGTG
The DNA here is from genome assembly GCF_027579735.1 of Bombina bombina. Lineage (NCBI taxonomy): Eukaryota > Metazoa > Chordata > Amphibia > Anura > Bombinatoridae > Bombina > Bombina bombina. Next base: position 129,278,121 of record NC_069508.1, read on the forward strand.
GATTCCGGTATGTCCCGCAAATAAAGATTCATGAGCTGAATGTAATATCAAATCTCTGATGGAAGGGGGTACATATAACTTCTCATCAAAATAATAGAGGGAATCCTGTTTCATTTGTAACTGTTGAAGAGGCTTAGTTTGGTCTTTATGTTGTTCTTCTCTTAGGAATGGAATAGAATCAATGAGAAACAACAGGTATTTATTCTCTGGAATTACAGATTCTTTTGGAAGACAGAGATCAGAGGAAGTAGGCAGTCGTGAGAGAGCATCTGCCTTCTTGTTCTTACTAGCTGGTCTGTAAGTGATAAGGAAATCAAATCTGGAGAAATACAAATTCCAACGAACATGTCTTGCAGTGAGGGTTTTCGTACTTTTGAGGTACTGTAAATTCCTGTGATCAGTATACACTATGGTGGGGTATGTGACACCTTCAAGGAGATGACGCCACTGTTCAAAAGCAACCTTGATAGCCAATAATTCTTTGTCACCCACGGGGTAATGCAACTCAGGAGCCGTCAAACATCTTGAATAAAAAGCTACGGGATGTAGAGGTTTCTTTAGATGTTCTCTTTGTCAAAGAACGGCTCCAATAGCATAATCGGAGGCATCAACCTCTAATACATATTGGAGTTGGTTGTTAGGGTAACGTAATATAGGTGCAGAAGTAAATTTTTGTTTTAGGAGATCAAAAGCCTTTTGGGATTCAGCAGTCCAGATGAACTTAACCTTTGATTTTGTGAGGTTGGTAAGTGGTTTGGCAATTGCTGCAAAATTTTTTATAAATTTTCGATAAAAATTTGCAAAGCCAAGGAAGCTTTGTACCTGTTTCTTATTATTTGGCTCTGGCCACTGTCTTATGGTAGTGATTTTTGAGTCATCCATCTGTATACCAAATTCCGAAATCTGATAACCAAGAAAGGTGATCTGGTTTGTATGAAATATACATTTCTCGGCTTTAGCATATAAAGAGTGTGAGCGTAGGCGTGATAATACCTGTCTGACGTGTTTTATGTGATCTTCTAATGTTTTTGAATAGATCAAAATATCATCAAGATAGATTACAATATAAGTGTCTAGGATATCTTTGAAAATATCGTTAATAAAGTGTTGGAAGGTTGCCGGGGCGTTGCAGAGACCGAATGGCATGACGGTATATTCATACAAGCCATAACGAGTACGAAATGCCGTCAGCCATTCGTCTCCAGCCCTCATCCGAACGAGATTATATGCACCTCGAAGGTCAAGTTTAGTGAAGACCTTGGCACCTTCCAAACGCTCAATTAGCTCTGAAATAAGGGGCAAAGGATACCGGTTTTTAACGGTAACCTTGTTAAGCTGCCGGTAGTCCACTATGGGTCTTAAACTGCCATCTTTATTTTTTACAAAAAACATACCGGCCGCAGCGGGAGAAGTAGATGGTCTGATGAACCCCTTCTGTAGATTTTCTTCAATATATGATTTTAAGTGTTCCAGTTCAGGTTTGGACAACGGGAACACATGACCGCAAGGTATGACTGCACCTGGTAATAAATCAATAGGGCAGTCATAAATACGATGCGGCGGTAGATTTTGAGATTCTTTTTTACTGAAAACATCAATAAAATCAGCATAAACATCAGGTATCTCTATATCAGTGGAGATTTGAGGTGGTTGTAGAAGCAGGGTAGGGTAGCAAGTGGATAAACAATACTCAGAATTAAGCTTTACACTTAGATCTGACCATGAAATCAGAGGGTTATGTAATTTTAACCATTGTAGGCCTAAAATGAGAGGGAAGACTGGGGATGTAATGACATCAAAAGAAATGTACTCCCTATGGTGGTCTGGTGTGGATAGGAGCAATGGTATTGTTTCATACATTACCGGTCCAGAGGACAAAACCTCCCCATCAATACCCCTTAAAGGTACAGGAGCCTTTTTTTTTATAAGTGGAATTTTATTTTTTGTGGCAAAAGACACATCAATGTAAGAAGCAGAAGCACCAGAGTCAATTATCCCTGAAACGTTCACTCGAAGTTGATCCCACTGCAAGAGAAGGCATAGGTTACAGTAGCTTGCAGAGTGTGACACAGCATTTAAAAAAGGATGGGAATTCTTACCCTTATTCTGTTTCTGGAGAATGGGACAGGCCTTGACAGTATGCTCTTCTGATGCACAGTACATGCATAGATTCTGGGAACGCCTTCTTAACTTTTCTTGATTGCTTAATGGGCCTTTAAGAAAGCCAATTTCCATAGGTTCAGTGGTATTTTTAACATGAGAATATGTTGGTGAAGTAGGGTTTTGTTTTTTATGTGTTGGTTCATGATATCCTTTCTCGTTTTGTCTCTCCCTAAGTCTTCTGTCAATACTGATACTAAGATTAATTAGTTCCTCCAAAGTGTGAGGAATTTCAATGCGAGAAAGTTCGTCTTTAATAGATTCTGACAAACCCAGTCTGAACTGATTTTTTAAAGACAAATTATTCCATTGAGTGTCAGTAGCTAGCCTCTTAAAATCTGCAATATAATCTTCTACATCTCTTCTTCTCTGTTTAAGAGAGCGCATTGCAGTTTCAGCGGTTAATTGTTTGTAAGGGTCGTCATAAAGCTGACCAAGGGTAGAGAAGAAAGAATCTAGAGAGTTAAGTATATCATCGTTTGTTTCCAGGAAGGAATTAGCCCAACTTCTGGGTTCTGCTCTTAAGTAGGAAATGGTAGTCATCACCTTAACTCTGTCAGTGGGATATGTGTATGGTTTTAATGCAAACAACAGAAGACAAGCGTTTTTAAAATCTCTAAATTGTTTTCTATCCCCTGAGAATACATCTGGGAGACTAACTTGTGGTTCCTGGAACCGGGTTCTACTATCTACAAAGTCTTTAATATAAGTTTTCAGTCCCTGGTTTTCTTGTTTGAGGGTATTGAGGCCATCAGTTAAGGCATCCACTTTTTGAGAGAGAGTTTGTATCTGATTAGACATCTCAGCTGGATCCATATTTTATGGCTTGTTATTCTGTAATGTTAAAGATACTATGTTGTAGTATGAAAAATATATGAATGAATCACAACTGCTGAGTAAAAAGGATTTGTAGCAAGGTTTAAACTAGATAATAACATGGATTACTAAAGGAAGTAATGTTAGAATCCGAGTATAAACTTTGCAAGTTTGTTATATGGTTTAATAGGATTAGATATTTCTATAGCTGTATCAAGAAATGATTATTTGAGGAACAACAGAAAAACCATCACTATAACCAAAGAGGAAAAATGAAACAGTGTTAACACAAAAATTAGCTACAATGAAAGTAAAAAGCTTTACCACAATATATCAGGAATTATGGCAAGTATGCGTAGCAGTTATTACAAAAGAAAGATAATATCATGAAAAATAAGTAAGCGGTTACAGACTGTACCTTGAGGGTAAACAAAGTATTGAGAAAGTTTAAGGAGAAATCTCACGGCTTGAATAGGTGAAGCGGTTGCAGCGCTGATGCCGAAAATGTTGGCGTGTGACGTCACAGCTCCACGATGCAGGGCGGAGGATTAGGCTGAATGAAGCAAGCTGGCAGCAACGGCTTGAGAGAAAATGACAATCCGGTAACAAAAGATGTAGGCTGAATTCAGCAAGAGAAGTTTAGTGAATCCTCAAAAGAATAATTTAGGTTGAAATCCAAAGAGGTAAATTAGAGCTCAGTTTGAATCACACTATGGACAGTGGAAAACAATAACAAGCAAAGTGGAGAGGGGGGAGGAGGCTTAAATAGCATAGCAGGTAAATTGATCAGAGAATTAAAGGGATATACACAGTACAAGTAACTGGTTATTATTAAACAATATGTAAACGTGACAATATCTACGTTGCGGTCCCCACTATCACCAGTATCCCCGAATGCAGAGTTCTTGGGAGGTATGGAGTTTGGTCAGGTTAACAGAGTGCCTGAAGAGATTGGTTATACGGTACCCATTCATTGTATCCTAAGTAGGCAGAAAGTGAAAAATAGGCAGGCGTTAGGAGATATACTAAACAGAGTTTTTACAAATTGGTTAAAATATACGCAGCTACAACACTTAGTTGAGACTTCCAAACACAAATCTGACTGGACAAGACCCCTGACCCGTTTTGAGAACATATGCAGCTCACAGGGCCCTCTTAGGCATACACTATCATTGGCAAAATCTATTTTGATGGCAGAGGATAAAACAACTCGACCGACTTACACAAATAAATGGAAACAAGATTTACTAATTGAATTGAGTGACGAGGAGTGGAATAGAATTTATTCTCTAGTTAAGAAGTCTTCATCATCCACAAAGATATTAGAGCTTAATTATAAGGTACTATCCAGGTGGTATCTGACCCCATCACGATTAAAAAGTGTATATCCGCACTCATCTGACTTGTGCTGGAGAGGGTGTAAGCAAAGAGGTTCGATGTCCCATATGTGGTGGAATTGACCCATAATACAACCCTTATGGCAGGAAGTAGAATTATTCATACAACACCTAGTGGGAGACGCATTTGCACTAACCCCTGAGATTGCTTTGTTGAATGCTCTTCCCAAAAATATGTGTCAACTCAGACAAAGAGTACTACAGTTCTCCTTAAATTCAGTCAGGTCCCTAATAGCCAGCAAATGGAAAAACCCAGTACCGCCTACAGTGCAAGAGTGGTTGAAACATGTCGAGGATACTCTTCAATTAGAGGAATATGGGTATTTTAAAGCCCAACGAAAAGAGATATTTTTAGACATCAAATTATATTGGGACTTAACAAAATCATGGTTTACACGAACTAGGCTTGCTCGGCCCTCGTTGCCCCTGGACTGAGACACCAGGTACAAAGGGACATGATGTATATATGCACAAAAACATGTTTAGGTGATAGGAAATGCAGCACTGACCCGTGTGACTGGGCGTTTAGCTCGGACTAATTTGAGTATAGTGATGAATATCTGGATACCCACTGCATAATGTAGAGCTGACTTATGTTAAGTTGTAAGGTTGTAAAGTTGTAAGATATGTACTCCAAGCTTGCAATGTGACTTAATATTATGTACATGTATAAAACCTAATAAAACATTTTGAAGTTAAAAAAAAAAAAAAATACGTAGCCTGCTTATTTTTACTTCCAAAATGTAGAACCTTGCATTTTTCTGTATTAAATCTTATTTTCCATTTACTTGCCCATAGTTCTAATTTTATAATTTGTAATGAGAGTGTGTCCTAATGACCTTACTTAACTTAGTATCATCTGCAAAAATAGAGATGTTGCTATTTAATCCTTGCTCCAAGTCATTTATAAAAATATTAAAAAGAACAGGGCCCAGTACTGATCCCTGGGGGACGCTACTTTCTTTCTTGTTGTAATACTGCATTAATTCTTAGGCGTGCAAAGAGCCCAGATAAACCTCTTTTCGCTCGCAACTGTTAGCACGCCACTCATAATGTAGCCCAAACTGTGGTCTAGTATTGAACTCTATGGAACGCGTATTGTAGTTTGTGAAGGGACATTACATGCATGTAATTCTAATTGTGAATAGTTACGAAAAGATTTTTTGTTCTGCTCTTACTATAATTTAACTCTAAAACGGTAGTGTTTTCAGTCTCACCAGAGAGGCTAAAGTGCATTATGTTGAAGGCAGAACAACCTTTTAACTCGTGTTATCCCTAAATAGTTTCTATACTTAAGTATTGGCTATAGAAATGCTGCGTAAACATAGCCAGCAGAAGAAACTACCCTCTCTGTTAGAGATAGGAAAGATAAGTAACAAAATGTAAATTTTCTCTACGTATTGGGCTTTGTTATATAGACAGAGATTATGTAAAGAAGCGCAAGTGTGTACAGATAGTGAAAGCATAAGGAAATCTAATTTTCCTACAGTATCATATATAACCTTTTTATGTGCATCCAGAAAATATCAGATAAACAGTATTTTTTTTTTACTCTGGAATTATTATTTCTACCTCCCTTAAAGGGACAGTCAACACCAGAATTTGTGTTGTTTAAAAAGATAGATAATTTCTTTATTACCCATTCCCCAGTTTTGAAAAACAAACACAGTTATAATAATACACTTTTTACCTCTGTGATTACCTTGTATCTAAACCTCTGCAAACTGCCTCCTTATTTCAGTTCTTTTGACAGACTTGAACTTTAGCCGATCAGTACTTACTCCTAGGTAACGTGAGTGAGCTCTGTGTTATCTATATGACACACATAAACGCCCTCTAGTAGTGAAAAACTGTTTAAATGCATTCACATAAGAGGCGGCCTTCAAGGTCTAAAAAAATTAGCATATGATCCTCCCTAGGTTTAGCTTTCAACTAAGAATACAAAGAGAACAAAGAAAAATTGGCAATAAAAGTAAATTGGAATGTTGTTTAAAATTACATGCCCTATCTGAATCATGAAAGTTTATTTTGGACTTGACTGTCCCTTTAATATAGCCCAAGACTTGTTTTTCGCTTTTTAACTGTGACTTTCATTCTTAATTTACTATGTGAGTGTAGCTTAACTTGTAACTTAACTATTATTAGCCTGGAATGATCATACTATTATTAGTATATTTGGAATATTGAGTTACTGGATATTTAAAATTGCTTTTGAAATCCCACTTAGCTATATTCAAGTTGCAGCATCATCGTTTCTTTGAATATATCATTAAGCACGCAACCACAAGATCCCTGCGGGGACTGTTCTCCAGATACTTTGGATCCCAGGGATGAACTAACTTTGTTGCTCTGTCTTTAATAGAGAAATGTTACAGTTAATGCAGTTTATTAAAACCAACTCTTTTTATTTATATGTGACTATTTCACTTTGTTTATGTTTATATTAAAATTAATGGTCAACTAAATAAATATGTACTTTGATGTTCTTGTGGGAATTCATTGTTTTCTTGTTTCCTTTTAATAGTATTACATGCTATTTTGATAATGGGAACATTTGCTGATATTGAGAATGGCTGATAAGCAAATCATAGTGTAAGTAGTGCTTTGCTTGTCACTGGCCTTTGTTCCAGGCAATCAAAATTGGCTTGCAAAGTGCATTGCATGGCTTTTAGTGGGGTTTTTAAATTCTATTCTATTCAAAAGAATATGAAAACCCAGTGATGATAAGCCATTTATCCAATTCTTTTCAGAAGCATTAGTAGCAGGAAAATTTCCCCTATACACTGCAAGGTGATAATTTGACACCATTATTTTTATAAAACAAATGTTGCCATTTTTCAAGGGATTTTTTTTTCTTTTTTCAAATTCAGCATATTGGTTCTGTTAAAAGGACACTTTTTTCCCTGCTTTGAGTGGCATTTTTTTATTTCGTGGCCGGACTTTTAGCCGACGGACACTTGGCCGACGGACACTTGGCCGACGGACATTTGGCCGACGGACATTTGGCCGAAACACAAGTGGCTGTCAGATAACAGTCCGGCCACGAGATAGATAGATTTGATAGATAGATAGATAGATAGATACATAGATTAGATAGATAGAATAATAGATGCAATAGATACATTTGATAGATACGATCGATAGATATATTTGATAGATAATTAGATAGATTTGATAGATAGATAATTTCCCAGACAGAGAATTACAAAACGTGCGGCCTGGGACCCATGGTAAGGTTCCCAGAGGCTGTTGCGGCGCCCGAGGCTCTGATTAGAACAGAGCACTCTGGAACGTATCTGCCCTCGGCCGAAATCGGAACATTCTTTAGCTTTCTGTCTGTCAGCCAAATGTCCATCGGCCAAATGTCCGTCTGCCAAATGTCCTTCTGCCAAATGTCCTTCTGCATTTTGTCAGAGCACCTTTTATTTGTCTATTTGCATGACCTTTTTCAGTGTTAAAGTTCTTGAGCATGCTCAGTATAGATTTTAATAAACTAGATTTGTATGTTTTTGAATTGTAACAAAAACGTATGTGTGATAAACGTATGTATAATAAAAACCTAAGTAAAAAATAAAGTTAACAATTTCAGTTTTAACCCCCTAATGACAGACACCATATAGCCAGTCACAGCGATTGTATTCTTGAAATGCGGCCTAGATAAAAGAATACTGCAATGCATGCTGGTATGAGGCTCACTGGGCAACCACTGGATTCTTCCGGACTCAGGCAGTCCTGTGATGCCCCAAAAAGTGCCCCATAGTCATGTGATAACTGTGAAAAACAGTGATCATGTAAAAAATGACATGCCCCTGTTTGTTAACAATGGTCTGTCTTGACCCTCCCTTCCCTGTATGTGAACACGTATGTGAATACAATTATTAAATTTATTTTAATAAAGTACATTTATATTTTTTAATTATTTTTTAAAAAGTTTATTTTTTTAGAATTGTATTTTAATATTTTTTCTTTATTAAGTTTTATATTATGCCCTTGGTGATTGAAGAGTTAAAATAAATATGTCAAAATGTACCTAGGTAAATACCCAGGGGTGTCTTATTTCTGCAAAATATACATTTTGTGTAGCAGTTTTGTATTTGGTGGTCCTTATCAGTCTTACAGTCCAAGGATAGCAAATGTATTCTATCCTTGTAGTATTTGGCTCTAAATTACTTGGCAACATAGACATTGGTCAATCAGGGCAACATGATGAATTAATTTGGAAGTATTTTTCTTTTGCTACACTAGTTTTGTAGAAATGGTTATAAAAGTTTTTCAGTTCTAGATTCCCTTTTATTCGCTATTATATGTACCCATATAGGGTATCACAAGAAAGCCGTGTTTGTCTGTAAAAAAATGTTTATTATATTTAAGTGTTAACTTAACAAGAGAGAGGATAGTTATGGTGAAATCAATACAGAGCAAAAATGCCAAAACGGCATGTGTCATAAAAGAATGGAAACTGGGATAAACCTCCGTCCTTAGAATTGCCAGGTGTCCAGTATTAAACCGGACAGTCCAGTATTTTACAAAGCTGTCCAGTAAAATCTTCACAAAAATAGTGGACACTGAAATGTCCAGTTTTATAAAGCCCCTGAGCGTTAGCTAAATATTAAAGGCCTCATATGCCTAAATGCATTACAAATATGGAGCAGAATGAGGTGAGGGGCATCCAATGGGGTCATATTACTTCTTTTTACATATATTAATGGCAGTAAATGAGGTAAAAATATTGATTTGTATGTTGCTGGCAGCCAAGGGGTAAAATTACTGCACAGATGTAAAAATATACATTGTGGGATGAAGAGTGAGGGCTAAGGTAAAGCTTTCAGGAGGGAGGTCATTGTGTGATTCCACCTAACATTGTACCCAGTCACCGACAAATTGTCCAGTATTTCTGTGGACGTCAGCTAGCGGTGAACAGAACAACTTTGGCTAGGATAACATAAAACATAAAAAGGGTCATGTGTCATGTATTAAATTGACAATACTTTTTTTTTCCTAGCCAAAGATATACATATTAACATAGTAACATAGTAGATGAGGTTGAAAAAAAGACCAAAGTCCATCAAGTGCAACCTATACAAATCTAATATACTTTTAAAAAAAGCTTGAGTTCAGCTTAAATTAATCCCATTAAAAGGTGACCCATTTAACACAAGCAATCATATCCCTGAATTATGTTTCTAGACAGAAATGTATTTAAACTATTTTTAAATGTATCTAAGGTATTAGCACTCACTACCTCCTTTAGTAATGAGTTCCACAATTTTATTGTTCTTACTGTGATTAAATCTCCTTTCCTCCAGCCTTAAATTGCAACCTCTTGTTAAAAACAATTTTCTTAGAATAGATAGAGCTATTTATTCAAATAAATTAAACAACTTTTGTAAAAAAAAAGTCACATTAAAAGGTCATATTTAATATTATTTTATTCAAATAAATTAAACAATTAAGCAATTTTGAAACATTCTCAAAACTTTTGCAAAAACATCAAATAAAAATGTCATATTTTATTCAAATAAATTAAACAAATAATTAAGCAATTTTGAAACATTCAAATACATTAATATTAATGGTGAGTTTCGATTGTTTTGTGGCATGATTGATGCTTTAGCCTTTTTATCTTTTGAAGACGTTGATGAAGGTATGAGATACCTCAAAACTTACATTCCACAAGATAATACATATGTTAGTTGCATATTTCGACTAATTCAGCGGCCAGTTGTCGTGTCTAATTACGCCCTAATCAATTTCTGAGTCATGCCCAACCTACGTTTGCCCCTCACCTATGGAATGTACATGATGCCACCATGAACAACATCTCTTGCACCATTAACATCTGTGAAGGGTGGAATAATAAATTATTTAACCTCATTGATCACTATGACCCCTCAATTTGGCATGTCATTGAATTGTTTCATGAAAAGAAGTGACAGTAAGCACCATTGTCTAACAGGATGCTGTTGGCAACCCGTTTAGACAAGAGAGTGTATGAGCTGTGCTTGCAAATGTCTTTAATAATGCCAATAGATTAAAAGGGCTGTATTACATCTGTGAGTTAAAGCTTGACAAAGGCTAAGCCGAAACGGCTTGCTCTATGAACATGTTTGGTCCATCTGGGGATCCGTAGCTACAATTCCCGGCTCCAGAAGCGCAGAGACACTATCGCTTCTTTGGTGGCATATGAAGGGGATATTGGCTACAAGTATCAGATTGTGTCAAGCAACGCCTGATGATACTTCTAATCCAGGACTGGCAGGATTCACCAACATCATAGAAACATAGAAACATAGATATTGACGGCAGATAAGAGCCATAGGCCCAGCAAGTCTGCCCGACCTTACCTAACAGTATAAACTTATCTAGTTCGTAGGATAGCCCTATGCTTGTCCCATGCATTTTTAAAGTCCCCCACAGTGTTTGTTGCTACTACCTCTTGAGGAAGTTTATTCCATAAATCAATCACTCTTTCTGTAAAGAAGTGCTTCCTCAAATTACTTCTGAATCTACTACCCTTTAGCTTGAGCTCATGGCCCCTTGTTCTTGAATTTTCCATTTTATGTAAAATACCCACAGCCTCAGTTTTACTAAACCCTTTAATGTACTTGAAAGTTGCTATCATATCACCTCTTTCCCTTCTCTCCTCTAAGCTATACATATTTAGGTCATTGAGCCTATCCTGGTAAGTTTTATTTTTTAGACCATGTACCATTTTGGTAGCCCTCCTTTGCACAGATTCAAGTTTGTTAATATCCTTCTGAAGATATGGTCTCCAGAACTGCACACAATACTCAAGATGAGGCCTAACTAATGATCTATAAAGTGGCATAAGAACCTTACTATTTCTGCTGCAAATACCTCTACCAATACATCCAAGCATTCTGCTAGCCTTACTCGCTGCATTACTACATTGTTTACTAAGTTTTAAATCATCTGAAATAATAATTCCCAAGTCCTGTTCCTCGTCTGTAACAGTCAGTAAAGTGTCATTGAGTCTGTAATTAACATTTGGATTTTTCTTCCCTAAATGCATTATTTTACATTTTGCTGTGTTAAACTTTAGACCCCAGTCATTTGTCCAATCCTCCAATTGTTGTATATCACTTCTCATTTTGTCTACCCCCCCTGGAACATCCACTCTGTTGCAAATTTTTGTATCATCTGCAAAGAGACATACTTTCCCCTGTAGCCCTTTGCTGATATCGCAGATAAATATGTTAAACAAAACAGGCCCCAGAACTGACCCCTGAGGAACACCACTAGTAACAGCCCCCTCTGCTGAATGAACTCCATTTACTAAGACACTTTGTTTTCTGTCCTTAAGCCAGCATTCCACCCAGTTCACAATTTTTGAATCTAGACCAAGGAGATATAGTTTGTGAATAAGTTTATTGTGTGGGACGGTGTCAAATGCTTTGCTGAAATCTAGATATGCTACATCAACTGCTCCTCCCTTGTCTAATACTTTTGTTACATAATCAAAGAAGTCAATTAGATTAGTCTGACATGATCTCCCTGAAGTAAAACCATGCTGATTTTGGTCCTCTAAATTGTTTGTCTTTATGTAAGTCATAATTCTTTCTTTTAAGAGGCTTTCCATTAATTTCCCTACTACTGAAGTTAAACTAACTGGCCTGTAGTTGCCAGATTCTTCTCTACTGCCCTTTTTATGAAGGGGTATTACATTTGCTATTCTCCAATCATCTGGGACAGCTCCTGTTAATAGTGACTGATTAAACAGATCAGTTAATGGGACAGTTAGCACTGATCGAAGTTCTTTTAAAACCCTTGGATGAATATTATCAGGACCCACTGCCTTTGTAACATTTATTTTTGATAATGCTAACAAAACCTCATCCTCTGTAAAAAGATTACTGTTAAGCTTGTTTCTATTTTGCGTTGCATCCCTTAATGTAGACATTGTATCTTCACAATCTTTAGTGAAAACAGAACAGAAGTAATCATTGAGACAGTCTGCAATCTGCTTATCTCCTTCTATTATTCTACCATCAACTGATTTCAATTTTACTATTCCTACCTTATTTTTTCTTCTTTCACTGATATATCTAAAGAATGTTTTGTCCCCATGTTTTACTGACTGTGCTATCTTCTCTTCTGCATGAGCTTTAACCTTCCTAATTAACTGCTTAGTCTTTTTTTGTTGGAGTCTCCATATTTTCATATCATCATCTGCTTGTGTGTGTCTGTAATTTTTATAAGCTATCTTTTTTGTCTTTACAGCATGTGCTACTTCTTTGGAAAACCAAATTGGTTTCCGCTTTCTTTTACTTTTACAGACATGTCTAATACAGTGTGCGGTTGCATCTAAAATGGCACCTTTCACAAATTCCCACTGTTCTTGAACCCCTGTAATAAGAGTTTTCCCCTTTAAATAGTTCTTTAGGTATTCTCCCATTAATGAAAAATCTGCCGTCCTAAAGTCTAAAACTTTTGTTTTAGTCTGGGTGGACAGTTCCTGAACATGAATACTAAACCAAACAGATTGATGATCACTGGATCCTAAGTTCTCACCTACAGACACATCTGAAACTGTATCACTGTTTGTAAGTATTAGATCTAATATAGCTTCCTTACGAGTTGGTTCCTTGACTAATTGTTCAAGTGATTCCCCTAGCAGAGATTCAAGAATATACCTGCTTCTAACCGATCTGGCAGAAGGAATCTTCCAGTCTATATCTGGCAAATTAAAGTCCCCCAGTACTATAACCTTACCCTTCATGGTCATTTTGGTTATTTCATCTAATAACAGATTGTCCAGTTTTTCATCCTGCAATGGAGGCCTATATACAACCCCTATTCTAAAAACATTTTTATCTCCAATTTCCAAAGTCACCCAAATACTTTCCACCTCATCATTTGTTCCTACAATTTCAGTAACCTTTATATTTTCATTTACATACAAAGCAACTCCTCCACCTTTCTTTCCTACTCTGTTCTTTTTAAATAACCTGTATCCAGGTATGACTATGTCCCAGTCATGCAAATCATTGTACCATGTTTCTGTTATAGCTACTAAATCCAAGTTGTCCCTAGTCATTATTGAAATGAGTTCAGGTAATTTATTTCCTAAGCTGCGAGCATTTGTGCTCATGGCACGAAGAATTTTTCTACTAGAATTTCTAGAATTGTTACTTGGACTAACAGTTTTGGCATGCTGTGGGGGGCAGGTGGATATATTAATGCTACCCCCCTTTATTAGTTTAAATGATTTCTAATAAAGTATTTGAACTCCTCTCCCAGATACTCTGTTCCTTTAGCATCCAAATGCAAGCCATCTCTCCTAAATAACCTAGTATCTTTCCAAACAGAGCTATAATGGCCAATAAAACCAAATCCTCGTTCCCTGCACCACTTATCTAACCAAGAATTAAATGTTGTTATCCGCTCCATCTTTCCTGCTTCCTGGCCATACACAGGTAAAATAGCAGAAAATGATAGAGTTGATGCCACAGTCTCTAAATGATTACCTAGGTCACAAAACTCTTTCTGAACAGCAGCAACATGATTACTAGCCAGATCATTTGTTCCCAAATGTACAATCACATCTAACTCACTTCCCTTTTCTGCTGCCTTAACAATTCTCAAAATACGATTCTTATCCCTGTGAGCAGTAGCTCCTGGAAGACATCTAACCTCCCTTGTTTCTCCTTTACTTTCACCTAAATACACATTCCTCAAAATAGAGTCACCCACTAACAGTTTTTTTATCAAAAACACATCTGCAGTTCTTTCCTGTGTTATGTTACCTGGAGAATCAGGTGCCAATAGATTTAAATTACCTGTTACAGCTTCAGAGGGCTCAGAAACAGCAATCTCCTCATCACAAGTATATTCGGCAAGAGCAGCATAGGAGTTTTGCAATGGCAGAGGTTGTGGGCAATGCTTCTGGTCTACTGTTCTAATTCTTCCAGAGCCTACAGTGATCCATCTGCCTCTCCTTGCTGATCTCTGGGGTAGAGGGGCTTCTTTCTGAGGCAGCTTTGTAGAGGTAACAGGTATGTTACTTACCTTAGCTTGAAGTTTAGCTATTTCCTCCCTTAACAGGGAAAACTGCTTACAAACAGGACAGCCCCTAAATCTCCAAAAAGTAGAACGATTAAAAAGTGCAAAACACCCATTGCACTGTATCTGAGACATTTTAAACTATGCAACACTTTAACAATAAGAAAAATATAAGTATTATTTACTACTGAATAAGCCTGAATAACCCTGAATAACTCCTGAAATAACTCAAATATCCTTATGTATTTGATCCTTTTGTAGTTTGATCTCTTTGCTAAGAAGCAGAGCTAAATGTTTAGCAGAGCTAAACAGATCTCTTTAAATACCCTCAGAAAGATAGGGTGGGGTCCCTCCTAATTGCTCACCTATGCAAACAATCTAATTGTTATCTAATTGCAATACTAAAAACCAGAATACAAAAGAATGTAAATTAACTCAAACCTTTAACTATTCAATTTCTGTAGTGAAACTAATTCACAGTTCAGGTCTACCACCTATAAAAAAACAAAATATAAAGTTAATAGAAATACAAAATATATTATCTGAAAGTACAAACTATTCAAGTAACAACAATTTAAAAGAGAAATGTTATATACCTTTCTGAAATAACTCAAATATCCTTATGTATTTGATCCTTTTGTAGTTTGATCTCTTTGCTAAGAAGCAGAGCTAAATCTGGCGTAAGTAAAAGTGGAAACCTTTTATATGAACACCCGATTTGCTTTTGACAAGAATCTCTTGTCCTTTCTTCCACAGAAATTGATCCTGCTGAAGAGACGCTCGGTGTCCTTATTGGATGTAAATGTGCATCTGCAACCTCTAAAGTGTTTACTACACTGGTTTTAAGCTGATATGTAAGTGCGATAGACTTGAATCTGTGCAATATTTTCACTGTTTTTATTGTGTTCGATGCTTTATGAATTGTGTGTTTTTAACATTGTGATTTTTTTGCACTTTTTATACACTGACTATTAAATGTATATCTATCTTTTCAATTGATGACAATAGTGTCTGCATCACCTACTTAGATTTATAATAAGTCCTGTTTTGGTAATACATCCTCATATCCTAGATTTCCCTTTATCAGTCACATAGTCTTTAATATTTAGCTTTTATTAGTGCTATAGATTTTGGATTGTGTAAGTTCCTTAATTGAAGACTGAGCAGTCTATTCTCCTTCTACTGCTGTTGGCAACCCACCTTAAATGAGAGTTTGTTGACGCTATGTACAGTTACAAGAATGCCTGCATAACTTGTGTGTTGCTTGACGCCAAGACCACGAGACAGTGGCTGAGTTTTTTTGTGGCATGATTTGGTATATTCTTTTTAATCATAAACACTAAAAACAATGAATATGTTTCATGTTATTTTGCTTCATTACTTGCGTCTCAACACATAACCAGTTTTGTGAATATTGTCTCCTGGTTACCAACCAATATGACTTCTAAGAAAATGCCCATGGGAGATATGTACTGTCTATTATATCGTTATGTTGATGACATCTGGTGGTTTTATATTGCAATTACAGTATTAATTTCTCTCAAGAATGAAACAGGGAGTGTCCTGCCTTTTGCTAATAAAGTTCACAATTTGTTAATGAAAAAGTTTTTAGTTTCAGTTTTGAAGAAGCCATTTTAACTGTTAGAAGCATGCAAAGCAGCTCTTCATATTTGCCTCTAGATATACCTATGACTGTAAGTTATTTATTGTTTGCTAAGCGTTCATTGAACATTTGAATTGCATTGCTATTTTGCTGTAAGGTTTAAATGTAAGCTCTCTGTATTAGAAATATGTATTATTGTATTTATTGCAAGCACCACATGTAAGTACATATTGTAATTTCAACTTTTCTTATTGTATTGCAGTTTTACAAAAGAACTATTCAGAAGTAAAATCAGTTTGGAATAACACAAAGCTATTTCTGTCTGTTTTGTTAACTAGCTGTCTAGCTATCAGTAGTGAGGAAGGTATAGTAAAAAGGCATGCATATAACTAGGGTTGCCACCCATCCCTTAAAATACAGAACACTTATAAGTTACACATGCTGCAGGGTGTGCAGGGAGGAATATGAATAGTGCTGTCCAGAAACACAATACATGTTCCTCCCTGTACACCCTGCAGCATGTGTAACTCATAAGTGTCCAAGAAAACCTGGCTGGTGTGGCAACCCTACATATAACAGAGGAAGATACAATAGCTGCATTGAGAAACAATAAAGCACATACATAACAAGCACACATACAAGACCTGCAATTTAAAGTGAAAGGCAGTAAAAAAATAATATGCACAAGAACTGCATTTAAAATACTGCATTTCTTTAACCTGATCACTATGAATCAAGATAACAGTGTTGATATGACGCAGCAAACTTTAGAGACCAGATCCTATGCCTCTGCCTCTAAATATTTAATGCGCTCCTGCAGATCATCAGCCAGTTCTGCAGCTCTCAGACAGGGGTGGACTGACAAGTTGGGCAATTAGGCCCTTGTCCGAGGGCCCGCCATCTTAGAGGGCCCCCCACCAGTGCATTAAGCAGAATTAAAAAATATATATTTTTTTTTTGGCTGGGGTGGAGCGCGGGTGCAGGGGGGGGGGATTTGTGGAGGGTGCATACTCAATTGTGCAGTGGAAAACAGTGGAAAGCTGTAGGTTTGAGTGTTCTGGACTGTCTGTCGGTACCATGCAGAGACTCAGTCAGCACAATGACTGGAAGGAAGGAGGTAAGGAGGCACAGTAGTGAGCTGATACAGGAGCTATGTGTTTGACAGCTAAACCCAGGTTCTAAATATATATATACAAATATATATATATATATATATACACACACACACACACACACACAGTATATATACACTGTATATATATGGGTGTGAAAAGGAAATGTGGCCTGGGCACTGTGAAAGAGAAATGAAAAATCTAAATGCTGCCAGAAATTCACCTATTGTGTTTCCGGATTCCCTCAAATCCAGCTACACAATATAAGATATAATAAGAAAGAAAGGAGGGGGTTTGTGAATTGGCGCATAAAACAATAACTAAACAAATAAATATACATACAAATAAAAAATATATAGATATAACAAAAAATATTAATAATATAATACAATAAAAACAATTAATATATGTTCACAATTGCTAAAATAGCAAGTAAAATAATAAATGTATAACTGTTGAAAATTCAATTATAGTCTAATAGACATACAAAACCAGAATAAACTTATGTGTAAATACATATAAAGTATTGGTGTATAAAAAAGAGTCCCAATAGAAGAGAGAGCATAAATTACTCCTATTAATAAATTAAATAAACAAGAGGTGGTCAAAAGTTCATGATATCAAAATAGGAAGATCAAAATCCTGGTCTCTTTTGGGCATCTACTTACACTCTTCTACCTCAATCTATATGAGGTTAGGGCGGCACAGTGTAGAGAAGATCTTGTCATAGACATCATGGATAGCTTTTCTCCACATTGTGTAGTGATAGTATCCAACGTTGTCTAAAAATGCAGTCACAGATCACATTTAAAACCCTCAATAGATATGAAGTAATCATAAAACACTTCCACAAACTATATACAACTTCTCTCCAGCTGGATGCAAATAAGAACAATAACAGCAGCGTTATCTCAAAAAAAATCCTAACGCGTTTCAAAGGCACTATGAACCTTCTTCATCAGAGGAATTTTTTTTTTGGAGGATTTTTTTGGAGATAACGCTACTGTTATTGTCCTTATTTGCATCCAGCTGGAGAGAAGTTGTATATACTTTGTAGAAGTGTTTTATGATTACCTCATATCTATTGAGGGTTTTAAATGTAATCTGTGACTGCATTTTTGGACAACGTTGGATACTATCACTACACAATGTGGAGAAAAGCTATCTCTGGTGTCTATGACAAGATCTTCTCTACACTGTGCGGCCCTTACCTCATATAGATTGAGGTAGAAGAATGTAAGTAGATGCCCAAAAGGGGCCAGGATTTTGATCTTCCTATTTTGATATAATGAACTTTTGACCACCACTTATTTATTTCATTTATTACTAGGAGTAATTTATGCTCTCTCTTCTATTGGGACTCTTTTTTATACACCAATTCTTTATATGTATTTACACATAAGTTTATTCTGGTTTTGTATGTCTATTAGACTATAATTGAATTTTCAACAGTTCTACATTTATTATTTTACTTGTTATTTTAGCAATTGTGAACATATATTAATTCTTTTTATTGTATTGTATTATTAATATTTTTTGTTATATCTATATATTTTTATTTATATTTATTTATTTATTTGTTGTTTTATGCGCCGATTCACAAACCCCCTCCTTTCTTTCTTTCTTATATATATATATATATATACATATATATATACTCCTCCAAATAAAATGCACTTGCAGGTCTTTGTAAAGTAAAACAAACTCTGTTTATTGGAACGTTTTCAGGGAAATCTTCCCCTTCATCAGCATAACACAAAGTGAAAAAATTTAACCTTATATACACTCTAAAGAAATCACAAATGACAAATACCTGTGTACAATTCAGTGAAAAAACGCCAGCACATCGTGGTGGAACGCAAACCATGCGTTCCAAATAGTATAGACCGGAAGTGTTACAATCTAGTGCACTTCCGGTGTGCAAATTCAAACCAATAATTATTTGTATGTATTCATAATGTGTAACAAAAAACATTTCAAAAGTGGCATAACGTGAGCCTGCACAATAGTGAACAAACTAGATAATGGCCCATTAGATAGCCTAATAACTTTAACTACTGATCAATTCGTGTGATTGTATATATATTAAGTTGAAAACGAGAGCCTAATATAATGACACTTACATCTAATGTAACGCCAATGTCTGCAAGGATATATTTACAAGGTGTGGCTAACAATGTATTCTTTGTGTCATTAATTCCATACTACGGGCGCACATCTGCGCGTCCATTGTTTACGGTTGCCATGGTGGTTGCTATGACGACATGCGTAAACATATACTGTCGTTAAAGGTCAATTTTTATATCAGTTATATCAGGCCAAGAGGCGTATGCAAATAACGACAAAGAAAATCGCAGTCCAGCATACCACATCAGCAGCCTTCATCCAAGTAGTCGGTATCAATGTATATTAAAATCACGATATATTACTAGCTCCCTCGCTAGCATAAACCATTATGAATAAAATAAAATAAAAAGAATTTGCAATAATGTCTATAAATAACATTAAGCCAAACTGTGGCAAACAGGATGCTATTAGTTATCTCTACTATTGTATGTATGTGATTATATAACTACATAGTAATATAACCATATAACCGTGTAGGATCTAACAACCCATTTATCAACCCATCAATTCAATTATGTATCAATCATGTGCATACAGTAATAAAAGTAACGCAATACCATATAAAACTGCATACATTATATTCCTACAATACAAACTTGCAACTAAGTACAAAGTGAATTATGCTGAATACACCGAAGACTTCAACATTTTCATTGTTAAGGTAGTGGGCTTCCTCCTTACACACAATTATTTTGTGTTTGAGGGGGTTTACTATCTCCAAAGATGTGGAACAGCGATGGGGGCTAAATTTGCCCCCTCGTATGCTAATCTATTCCTGGGATTCTGGGAATTCTTCCACATCTTTGGAGATAGTAACCCCTTCCGTGCCTATGTATCTCTGTACAAGAGATACATAGATAATTTGATCCTCATCTGGACAGGTATTCAAACCCAAGTTGAAGAATTCTTCACATATCTTAATCAAAATGAATTGAATCTTAGATTCACTTTTGAATTTAATGATAAGACCATAAATTACCTTGATCTTACATTGATAGGGCTCCCTAGTGGCTAGGTCAAGACAGTCTCTTACAGAAAACCCATTTCAGGGAATTCAGTTCTTTTTGGGACTAGTTGCCATCCTAAACATGTTCCTGAAGCTATCGAAAAAGGGGAGATGATCCGACTCAAAAGAAATTGCTCAGATCCAAATGATTTTAGGACATAAGCTAGGGATCTTGAATCTAGATTGCAGCAGAGGAAATATCCCAAAAACGCCATTTGCAGGGCAAAACAGTCTGTGATTACTAGGACTAGAGATAGTCTTCTGACTGATAAGGGAGGTAACAATACTAAACAATTCAATGGCGTTACTTTTGTCACCACTCACAGTGGTCAATACAATGATATTTGCTCTTTTGTACGTAAACATTTTAAAATTTTACAGGCAGATGACAAACTAG